>NC_058160.1:25496856-25796856 GCF_020080835.1 Cotesia glomerata
TTAGACAAAAATTTAGAAAGGAAGGGTAATCTGTGCGACAGTTGCAGAAGATGAACTCATACTTTAAATCAGGGAGGGACTTATAAGGAAGAATTAGCTTAAGAATTTGTGAATATACATTACAAATTTACCAAGCAACTATAGATGCAGGTTTAATCGTACATGATTGTGACGCATAAAAGATAGAGGGCCTTTAAGCTCAAAAGAGGAGTGGTGCGGGAAGATTTCCGTTTAAAAGCACTCAACCAAAGTGGATCGCGTCATTCAAAACACCATCACCGCATCAGTAATCCAGCAAAATCCATAGGTTTATCACGTCCAAAAACCAGTGAAGATAGTAAATCATTAAAACAACGAAGCTGGGGAATTAGGTAATAATGTAAAACACAAAATTAAGGTACATGAATTAACAAGCATTATATAATTGGACCAAAAGTGGTTTTCAGTTGGAAATGCATTCCGGATCAAGACTTTTAGCTGTTGAAGGAGAGAGTAAGTAGCATGTCTTGTACACTCTGTTACTTCTACTACTCATAGGCGTTGGTTCAAACCAACTGTATCCGCTGATGGAAACTTTATCCCCCCACACAGTTCCTAAGAACCGAGTGTGGTAAAGGTTCGGACCAATGGTTTGAAACAACACTTTTTAGACCTCATAATGTATGCCATAGAAGCATCAAAAATCAAACTTACATCAGGTATTAATTATTCTTTATTTTTTTTCTGGTTTTGCGCAAGAAAGTTATTGTTGATACAAATAGTTCATATTTTTAATTTTTCGAGATCATTTCAGAAATTTGGTTGGAGGGTGTTTTCAAATGTCGGGCCCAAAATCTTTATTACTAGAGGTGACTCATGGACTGGGCATTAGCTCCTCCAAGTTGTACGCAAAGCGTTAAACCAACAAATAAAAGATGCCTGGAAGTAATGATCTTTACCAAAAGGTACAACTGGGGAAAATTCAACCGCTTGATCGTTTTAGTTCCGAGAGTGCTTGGAAAAATTTTGTTCGATGCTTTTCGGATCGTTACAGTTTTGATGAATTTGGACATAAACTTGCATTTACTGAAATAACATTATAAAATTACAATCCACTTTACACACTTATCCAATTGTCATCTCCTCAGGCTACGCATAAAATTTATTCAAGTACTCGTGGTACAAAAGTGGCTACACAGAGTAAAAACCAGATGAGTTCGAAAATCCTATGGTTTTGCATTTTCTGGATCATGCAATTCTCATTGTGAGTTGTCCAGGTTGTCAGAGAGCAAAGAAAGCAATTATCCGCTTGGTTCATGGTTGCAAAAAGATCGTTGTGTTTTCAACATTTTTTTCATAGAACATCACGATTGCAAAACATATATTGAATAGATCTTGCATATGACAAAATGAGTGAATTTAAGTATTAAATTTCATAAGAAACATCAAGAAAATATTAACCAGTCTTTGTAAAAATCATTTCGTAAATTATTTTTAAAATTTAATTTGATTATAGTAGAAGCATATATTGTAAGCATTTTTCTTTTTCTTTTTTTCCAAAACAGATTCACGTTACATGACATGTTTATAATTAAATGTTATGATGTCCCAGATACACAAAATAAGGATTTGGGATGAGGAAGTAAACAAAGTAGAAGTCAAAATATTAAGATATAATATTATTGATTATTTCCTGCAAATGCTAGAAATGTTACCGAAACAAATTAATTATTGATGAAATTCCACTCGATATCTAATATAAAACGATATTTTCTTGGTGGTCCAGTAATGAAGATACAATATGCTTAAGGGATGTTCACTTACTAAACTTAATTTTCAGGAAAAACCTGAAAGACGTATTCTCTATTTTTTTTCCTCTTCCGGTTGCCGTTGGTTTCATTGAAATCCATCAGATAAGTTTTCTCATAAAAGTTTTTGCTGATTTTCAACCCTCATAACTTTTGTTCTATCCGTGTTTTATTATAAAACCAAAGCATTTTTCATGATTTTCCACCCTAGAAAATTATGCAATGTGGTCCCATGTTGACTATTTAAAGCTGCAAGTATGCGAAACTTGAAAAACACCTTTGGAGGCTAAACTTTGAGGGGTAGTTTCACCCCCTAGAAATGTTTTTCCGCAGATAAAAAAAAATACGTGTCTCTTAGATTTCGACGGAGAATAACATATCTCAGTTTCATCAAAATCGGAGGGGGACACCGGAGAGAGTTTCCTTGTTAGATATTTAATACAGAGTAGCAACCTTGTAGTCATTATGTGACTGCCGTAACTTATGAACTTTAAATAAATGAAATTTTGCTTTATTAAATAATGATTTTTGTTAAATTGCACTGTACTTTATTAACTATTGACATTTTTAAAGATATAAGCTCATCCCGATGTTACTCTCATCAAGACCTTTCATTTGAGTACCCACATCAATTTTTCATATATTTATATATATTATATATATATGTATATTTGAAATATATATCAAAATTCATGTGGGTACTCAAATAAAAACTCTTGATAAGTGTAACATCAGAATGAGTTTATATCTTTAAAAATGTCAATAGTTCAAGAGATACAAGGTCATTTTTTAATTATGTATCTAGAGATAGAGTATTTTCGAATGCACCCTAAATACTTATCATTATAAATTAATTATTGGTGAGAATGATATGAAACTATGAAAAGGCAAAACTTCAGGCCAAGACTTTTCCAACGGTACCAAATTTAACCATTAAAACCCATTTTATCATATAAATACACTGACCACAAAATTTTGCTTATTCTCTTATTAATATAGATTATTGAAATAATTTTTTTAAGCATTGATTGTTTAGTTGCAAAAAAATGGCAGCACAAATATTTTATTTTTTATTTTTATTATATTTACATTTATGAAAATTTTTTAAAAGCAACGAAATGATCTATGGTTAATAATTTGTGAAACTAAACGTACAAAATAAACTGAAGACATGACCGTGAAATTCACTCCAGGCATTATATTTAAATAATTTATCGTTGATTAAAAACAAATAAATTAAAATACAGTATATTTGGCAAGTTGGCCATTTGTGATTATTAGAGAGTTAGGTAAATTCCATAGGCTTTAGCTGATTATATTAATTAAAATGCCACTCGCCTAACTTCTCTACCACGTAATATTCATTATTATAACATATTAATTACATAGTTGAAGAAAATATATAGATATAAATATATTAGATTAAATATAGAAACAACGATGTGAGTCTATTTCAAAATTATAATTTTTATTGTACAAGATAATTTGTTTTCAAAATGATTGAAAAAATAATATTATTTTGTGCTTTTATAATTGATAACTAATTATAAAAAAAAATTTCAAATTAACTAATAATCAAAACTTTACAATATGATGACTAAAAAATTTATAAATTCGCGCTAAAAAAAAGTTAAATCATATTTTTATGTATGTTAAGACTGATTAATAAGTATCACTGACTAAAAATTTGAGAAAATAATTTTTTAAATTCCATTTTAATTATTTATAAATGTAAATCTCAACAAAGTATTGATCAATCAACAAAATTATTCCACAAATAAAGATTTACGCCAGTATAATAAATAAAAGTAGTCGATCTAGAAGAAACAAAAAAGAAAAAATTTAAAAAAAAAAACAGAAAGGCATTATATTTTTCGTGATGTATTTTTTTAAATCACGTAGATTTTTATAAAAATTTAAAAACTTTCCTGTCAACAAAAAATAAAATTAAATAAACGTCGATAAAAAATCATAATTAACATATTAACAATTTTTGGCCTAATCATTATTAAATAACAATTATTTGTTGTAATTAATTTTATTAAAAATATAGTCTGATTTATTGCTGGCCATAATTTAATCTTTAAAGTAAATAATAATAATGCTAATGTTATTAATAAAAGGCCAATCGATTATAATTATTATTATTATTAATTAAATATTAATCAGCAATGCTCAAAAATATATCAAATTGTGTTCCTAATTATAATATTGTTCATTAATATAATTAATGCATGAAATTTTGGATTAACTTGTTTATTAAAATTTTGTATTAATCCTTGGCCTATTCTGTAAGTTTTTTTTCCTTATAATCAAATTAATTATTATACTTACCTAATTATAAATTTTTTTGAACTAGTTTAAATGTTGCAATTAAAAAAAAAAAAAAAAAAAATTGTATACCTTGCCAATATAATTATTAATGATGCTATATGTATAATAAAATACTATACAATTGAAATTGACCAAGTGTTAAATCATTATTACAAAAAATCCACCGTTGAATAAAATATTTTTTTTTTCTTTATATAAATAAAATAAAATAAATGTAATAGATAAATTAGATGTTTATTTATTAGGTTCCAAGCACACGTGGCAAAGGTTAATCATCGAATGGTATGTAATTAATAGTAAATAGTATTAATAAAATAGTTGCTTACAGAATAGGCCTGAAAAAAAATCAAATCCTTTTTTCGTCTTAATTCAATATCGATTATGAACAATTATTATTATTTTAATTATTATGATTATGATTTAAAATTGATACCGTAGAATAATTTATTTGGAATTTGTTGAATGTGTAGCTAGAGATAGATGATGCAACGGAATTAACCGAAGGATTTTTACAAGAGGAGCTACACCCAAAAGTCAATTTACACCGGCCAAAATTTGCTAAGCCGAAAGGACCCCCCGGCAGAGGTGCCAAACGTATTACCAAGGTCCAGGACTTAGATAAGCAAGAAGAATCATAATTAATTATTTTATTGCGTGTGTAATTTTTCTTTTGATTTTTTTTTTTTGTTTTCGCAATCACAAACAGGGTGGTAGGGACTTTAGTCTATTGACTACGTGAGATTATAGTGCATTTTGTTATTTTAAAATTCATTATTTATTTAATCAATTTAAACATGTACTAGTATCATTATAGTATTAAATTTATTTACTAGTTAAGCATTTAATCAGGCCTATTCTAAAAGCAGGATTGTTAATTCCAATGCTTTTTTAATGAATTTAAAAATTATAATTATGTAAATTTTTATGTATTATATGCAATAAGGTAGGTAACGTTATTTTACAAATTTATTGACAATTAATTGTCAAGTTATAACTTCATGGCCTACAAGTAGTTTTTAAATAGTATGTCAATAATTGAAAGTATTTAATGTGTTTACAGATTTTTTTTTGTAAATTATCAATTTAGCAAAATAAAAGTATACCAACATGACTTTGTTGTTTCTTCATTTTTTTTTAATAAATTAATATATGAATTAAATTTAACAAATAACTAGTATGTACAAAAAACTATATTAAGATTATTTAGTTTTTTTTTTCTGTTCTTTATGCGCCTTCGCTCTTGTTTTCTTGGCCAACAACAATGTTTCGTACTTCACCGTACTCTTTATTAAGATATTCGTCTCTTTGT
Organism: Cotesia glomerata; assembly: GCF_020080835.1. Classification (NCBI taxonomy): domain Eukaryota; kingdom Metazoa; phylum Arthropoda; class Insecta; order Hymenoptera; family Braconidae; genus Cotesia; species Cotesia glomerata. Next base: position 25,502,287 of record NC_058160.1, read on the forward strand.
TTGCGCAACCCACTAAAAATAATATGTTTAATTAGTTATTAATCTTGAATAATTAACAAAATTATAGATTTCATATTTAATGTTTTCAAAGACTGGAATTAAGGGGGAACCACTGTGACGATCGAGAAAAAGAGGTGATTTTCGGGAATTTTTTTGACAGGAAAAATAAAGGAATTTGGGAATCGGGTTTTTTTTTGTTTTATTAAGGGTGCATTAAAGATTATTACCTTAAATTTTTATTAAAAAATATTAAATTATTACAAAGTTATTAACAATCTAGTAGAGCACTAGAAAAAATTTCCCCCTCCGTGGTCGCATCGATAACTCAAAAAGGGATCATTTGAAAATAAAAACCCAAATTGCTTTTTATTCAGTAAGAATATAGTTATCGTTGCACGCACGGAATTTTGAATATTTTAATTTTCAAAAAAATGGCGACTGATTGAAAATTTTCTCATTATTTTTACTGTTTTTTTTTTTTTGTTTTAAGTCGGCTAAAAAAATCTTAATAATATCAAAATTTTTAAAATTCCGTACGTGCAACGATAACCACATCCCCAAGCAGCACAATTTTTTTTTTGTTAATGTTTTGTTGAATTTAAGTTGACGATTATTAATTTTTTAACTTCTTGCTGAGTAAAATCTATCAAAAAGTCAACATTTTTTTTGTGACGCTTGAGTCCTTACTGATAAAAAAGCAATTCTTCTGATAGCCACCTCATACTATAAGTTTTTGTAGATAAGTTAGCAACAAGTTATCGTTAAGTTAACGTCAAGTCTACAAATGCCCATCCTTATATGCAAGTTGACAATAAAATAGTTCCCACCCCTTCATACGCCTTAAGAAGGCAAGCTAAAGTTGCAATGGTTTTTTATATTTTAAAATTTTTAATTTTTCCATACCATTAAATATATAACTAGTACTAATAAATTTACTATCTTATACTAAGAGAAAATTAATAATTTAAGAAAATATTTATTTTTTTTTTTTCAATAATTGATTATTGATAAGAGCATCATGTGATGACTTTTCAATATAAAATATATTAGTGTTTAAGTTTTTTATAAGAATATTATTACTTAACTATGTAAAAAGAAAGCATTGAAAATAACATTCTTTTTCAAACCAAACCAAAAAACAATAAAATAGTGCCGATATTTAAAAACTTTACGACAACTTGTAGATTAAAACTATATTGCCAACTACTTTTCGTCAAATTATCTATAAATCGCGGCACTAGGTTATCTGAAAGTTATAGTATGAGGAAGCTATCAGGGTTGGGTTTTTATGTTTAGATGATCCGTTTTTGAGTTATCGATGCGACCAAGGGGAAATTTTTTCTAGTGCTCTACGAGATTGTTAATAACTTTGTAATAATTAAATATTTTTTAATAAAAATTTAGAGTAATAATCTTTAATGTACCCTTAATAAAATAAAAAAAAATCCGATCCCCAAATTCCTTTTTTTTCTGTCAAAAAAATTCCCGAAAATCACGGTGTCCCCCCTTAAGAAAATAGCAATAAATTAAAAAAAAAATCAAACTTACTCCTCACGTAACTCTGCAATTTTTTTCTGGGTTTCTTGTAATGATCTCATCGATGTACCAGAAATCCAAAAAAGTCCATCGAAAAATAATCCAGTTATTGAACCCACAAAAGCACCAATTAGTGATCCAGCTATAAATCCTTTGACTCCCATATTGACTTTGAACAGTCCACCAGCGGTCATACCAGCAATAACATACTCCAGGACTCCATCTTCCCCTCTCCACGCAGCTACTGCTGTACTAGTTGTTCTGAAATAAATTGTATATTTTTTTTCAACCTGTCATGCCTTTAAATTAAGAAAGTAAGTAATTGACAGTCTCACAAAAAAATAGTTGAGAACATTCCAATTCGGTAGCCCCATTTTGCGGCTCCTGTACCCATAGCCAGTGTAACCCGGTGTTGTAGTTGACGTTTAGCTTCCAGATGATTTTGAAACTTAGTCGCATCATTATTTTCAATAAAATTAAGAAAAGCAGTACGCGCTTGCCTCAAAGCACCGAAACCTGCTCCCAAGAAGATGCTGGCAGATGACATATGAATGAGTGTTGTAAATTCTGCAGACAGTTCTCCGTATTTTCTATAAAATAAAGATGATTAATTTTAGATATATAATTTTAAGTTATTATTTTATTTCATGCTATTACTTACCCTGGTACAAACACTCGGCGAAGTCCATCTACCCCGGTTTTAGGTTCTTCATCCAAGATACTGGATCCTACTACCTGATCATAGTCAGGATCTGTAGTTAATAAACCAATAAATGCTAGTCTTTCAGGATGAAATCGGCGTAAAAAAATACATGCCATTCTAAATTTTTTATTAAAATTATTCATTAATAAATATACTTTATAACCAAACGACACATGGATACTGATATTTTTATTATTCAATACTTTTAAGCAGCAGATGGCGTTGCAGGTTTGTTTTTAAATTCTTTGATACTATTTTTAAATTCATTGAATGAAGAAATGGTCATTTTTAACTTGGTAGTGAAATTAGCTGATAACTGTCAAATTTTTTAATTTTTATAAAAAAAATGCTTTAAAAAATTTCCACTAATAATTTTTTTTTTTTTCACGTGCTGCATTTTTATTTTAAATTTTTATTTTCTCTTAGCATCGGCAAAAAAAACTTGAACTTATTATAGTGCAATTTTCGAGCCAAAATCCAGAATTTAAAATTCATAATTTATATCTAATAATTTAAGAAATGTACTAATGCTGATTGGCATTCAAATGAATGAATGAATAAATAAATAAATAAATAATAATTTAATTGCTATAAAATTATAAAAAAAATTTCTAATGTTAGTTAATACGTCAGTGTCTTTTATTGACTTCCTGTTATAAAAATTAATGATTTTAAAAAATCGACAAGTTATTGATTTCAACGCAATTTTCTAAAATTGAATTCTCATCTAATTTTCATGTTTGAAGGATGAAAATTAATTTAATAGATATTGAATAATTTTAAGAATTTTTTTAACAAGTAAGTTATAGTTGAAAATAATTAGAAAAAAAATTGACTTGTAAAAAATTTAGAAAAATTAAAAATGCAATTTTTTATAAATAATTTTTTTGAACAAATTTATTTGTTAAAAAAAATTTTTTTAAATAGTCAAGTGACTGCCAACGTCAATGTTGACATTTGAAGGTCCTAGGAAGCAGTTTTAACTATTTCTCCGAGGATGTAACTATGTTTCTGTGTGTGCGTAAACTCTTTATGACTTTTAAATGGTTTGAGCGATCAAAACGCAGTTTACAAATATTTATTTTTTTTTTTTTTTACAACTTTGTAATATTATTTGTAGACTCGTTGAACAGTTTGCTGTCATTACTCATATTTAGCATGAAAAAGTCATTAAAAGTAATTATAAATACATTAACTAAGTTGAACGACAAATATAAAATTATATCAATAGAGATTGAGACTTAATGGCGTTTTGACAGAGAAAATTTTCGGCAGTATGACACATTTTATTAAGCCCCACTCTTTACTGAGGGCAAATAGGTCCCAAAATTTACACACCAACGAAGAGGGCGTAATCCGAAAAGCACATGGATGAAATTAGGGGTAATTAGTCAAATTAAGACAGTAGACAGTTTCTTTACAACCGATGTAACGATAGGTCGCTCAAATATTTTTCTCTTGAAGATAATTTTTATTTTTTTATTTTAACAAGTATTCTTTTTATCGTTTTATATCTCAAAATAATATCACAAAATGGTCAACGACAGTCCAAATGATGATTTGACAAAGTCAACTCCAAGACAATCTGGTATAGTTCAACTTATTTGAATTCAAAGTACAATAGTTCTTCAAAATCAATTATATTTAATATTTATTATGAATTTTTTAATATTTATTGTAAATTTTTAATTTTTTAACTTATATTGCAGAAAAATCTGACCGTGTATGCAAAAATGGAAAATTGCAATCGAAAGATGATACTGAAAAAATTTCCCAGTATTCTCCATCAAATGGTACGTTTTATAATAGCAGTAAAATAAAATAATTTTTGTATAAAAAAAGTTACTTATAAATTAAATTGACTAAATTATTTGATAACTATTTAAGGTACGAGCAATAAAAATGAAGAAGCTATGAAGGAACTATTTAGTGACTATAGAGTATTTGAAAATTGGTGTTCTATAAAATATTATGAATTCAACACCCAAGTGGGTGAGACATTTCATGTAACAAATAATTCTCTGGAAGTAAATGTTAATAACTACACGAATTACAGTAATAATAACACTAGTTTATGCTTGGGTAAACTTACTAACGAGTCTCGCAATAAAATTAGTGAAACAATAAAGAATAATATCGGTAAGTTAAATTAAATTAATATTTGAATTTGTTTTTTTAAATATTTTTTTTCATTCTTATGCAGGCCAGGGTATCATTATATACTTGCAAACAAATGGCGATATTTGGTTGCGACAGAACTGCAATCAAAAAATTTTTGTAGAATCAAATTTTCTTACCAAAGAAAATATATTAATCAATAAAACTGGTGCCCTACAAATTTGTACACATGCTTACAATAAAATATTCAGCATGATTTTAGCTAACGAGCAAATGAAGATGCGTATTAATTCTGATCCCAGCTCTAAGAATGACAAAAATAATTTCAAGGAATTTTTTACTATTTATGTAAGCTTTGGTGAAGTATGGGGTCCTAATTGTCCAAAGAAGACTATTAATGAAACGCCATGCTGGTTAGAAGTAAGAATTTTTCTTTATTTTAAAAATCCAAAACAAAGTTAATAACCTTCCAAGAAATTTTTATATAACATAAATAAGATTTTGTGTTTAAATAATTGTTAATCTTTTTTTATGATTATTTTTAGATTTTTTTCCACCCAGCTTCAAAATTACTTGATATTCTTCTTAGTCAGTGAGATATTTGTAAATTAAAAAAATTTATTATTACACGGAAAAAAGTAAACTGTAATATTCACTCGGATTCCGATTAATTTTTATAGTTTCAAACAGTAAAGCGGACATCGGGGTGGCAAAAATATAAATATTACAGAACTTAATGTAGAAAGTATAAAACCCACAATTTATAATTTAATATCTAAAATAAGTGATTAGTAGCTATCACTATAGTAAATAACGACTTTTTTATCTTAAAAAATTACAATTTCAAACAGTAAAAATTGCCATTTCAATATGTAGCCGATATTATGAGGAGAAGGGGAATACAAATAAAAGAGAAGGGGGTCTCACTATGGGAGAATTTAACATTTAAAACAGTAAAAATTATACTTTTAAAATATACATTTTACCAGTCCAAGCAAGTCAATAATTACAGTTTAATTTTTAGCGTTGCGTTTAAAATTTACCATTTTACTTTGTAAATATTGACGTTGCTTGTATTAAAAATTTACTAACTTTATTTTATACTTTTTACATATCATAACATCATTTTTTAGGTACGAAATGATAAATATCAAAGTCTGAATTCTTAATTATTATACTTGAACATTTTAGACATTTACATAGCGAATATTACTGTTTGAAATAGTATTTTCTTCTATGTAAAGAGTAAATTGTAAATATTATAATGTGAATAGTAAAATCACGATTTTACTGTTTGAAATGGTAATTTTTAGCAGTTGATCATTACTTATTATAAATCGACTGTTATTTATTACAATTTACTTTTTTCCGTGTATATATTTCAAATATTCTTAGAATTAGTTCGTTGAATGTGTGTATAAGATAAGACAAATCATTTGGTTAGTTTTAACAGTATTGTTATTGAAAAAATTTTAATTTATAAATAGATAAGTAACAGATTCTTTTTTTTTATTAAAATAACTCATGCAATTTGTAAATCCGTGTTTATTTTTTTGGATAAAAGACAATCGTGTACATTTATTTATTTTCACTGAATTTTTTTATTTCTTTAAGTAAGAATTATAATTTAAAATTGTTTTTAAACGTATTTATTGTTATTTTATGTATAGTGAAAAATTATGTAAATGAAAAATTTCTATGAAAAAAAAACCAACAATTTAGTTTTAATAAAAATAAAAATAATGATTCACAGTTTGATGGAAATATTTATTCGATGTTTATTTAAATTTTCACAACGTTTCGTCGGTTTCCCGACTTCCTCAGGTGCTAGAACAATTAAATACAAAATACTTTATAATAATATTCTAATAATCACATTACAAAATATTATTATAACATTGTATATAAACTCAACTAAAAAATTAAATTTATGACTTAGTCTAAGAATACATCAAAACATACATACCTCAATTATTAAACATCAATTGTTAAAATCATGTTAAATGAATCAAGACAGGCTAACATCATTTAACATGATTTTAACAATTGATGTTTAATAATTGAGGTATGTGTTTTGATGTATTCTTAGACTAAGTCATAAATTTAATTTTTTAGTTGAGTTTATATACAATGTTATGATAATATTTTGTAATGTGATTATTAGAATATTGTTGTAAAGTATTTTGCATTTAATTGTTCTAGCACCTGAGGAAGTCGGGAAACCGACGAAACGTTGTGAAAATTTAAATAAACATTCGATAAATATTTCCACCAAACTGTGAATCGTTATTTTTATGAATTAATTATGGATATGAACAACAAGACAATGAAAAAATAAATTTTAATGAAAAAATTCCAAATCTCGAAATTAAAAAAAAAAATATTTTTTTCTTATAATTAACTTGAAAAAATAATTTCAAATCAATACCAGATGTGTGCGAAAATTTGGGTTACAGTCAACTAGTCAGATTGACAACATTCCGAATTAATAAATTTCTAGAACTTAGAAAGTAAATATAAAATATAATTTAAAATAATTAATTTTACAAATTTTAAAATTTCGAAAAATATAAACTTGAATAATGAAAAAACTAAAATTATATTAATAGAATCTTTCAAAGTCACAAAGTCTCAATAAATTAAAAAACATAACAACGAAAATTTTTAGGCCAAAATGAATGAACAGACGAACACTCATTTAGCCGAAAAATGTAAATATATAGTTATTTGGATGAGTAATTTTCGGCCGAATCATTATTCGTATGGATGAGTATTCGGATGAATATGCGTCGGATCGAACTTTTTTCGAAATTAAATCAATTTTAACTCTTGAGGAATATAAGATTTATCTTTACCTATATTCTATAGCTCGGTATTTTATAATTTGCAAAATTGTTTTTCGGCTGGTATTCTATTTTAGTTAATGTATTTTATAAACTTTGAATCTAGCGGAATTGCACGACTCATGATGCGAAGCATTAGAGAGTGCTTTACGATCGAAAAATTTTTTTTGCCCTCTGGGCGGAAAGTGGCAACTTTGGTCTCACTGCGCTAAACAAAGTTGCCGCTTTCCTCCTTTCTCGGACAAAAAAATATTAAAGTTTGGAAAATCCAAAAGTGCACGCCTCATAACGCTCATTCATTTTTTAAGAAAAAATAAATTGTGTAACTGATAAAAAAAAGAAAATTATAATTAAGTAATTTCTTACAGAGTATTTTTTTTTTTCTTTAATATCAGCGCCCTTTTTTCTTGTTATATGCACACGCAGTCTAAAAAAATCTAGCTTTAAAAAATCTCGGCTTCGCCTCGGCCAACAATTACATGTGATCTGAGGCTTTTCTTATTTTCCTTCCCAAGGGGTGTAATATACTATTTTCGCCTCATTTTAGCAACTATTTTTAATATTATAGCCTTGTTAGTTCACGGAATCAAGATATTTTGCATACCATTGTCGAGATAATTAAATGGAAATTAATTCCATACTTTCTAAAAATTGATTTACTGCAATAGAAATGGAAAAAAACATCAAAATAGGTCAAAAAATTTTCCTGTCCGTCATGTATGAAACGCCGGAAACCCTGTAGCTTGTGAAAAAATCAATTATTTGAGTTAAATTTTTTTTTTTTTTAATTCTAATCGACGATTGTAAGTCACTGAATGCGAATGGTTAATTAATTCAGTGTCATTTAATTACAATTAATAAAAAACGAAAACTACAAGACTGTATATCTATATATATCCATGTAAAATTAACATGGATGGTGATATATCTATATCTATAGATATTATGTACATTTTATTCCACCAGGGGCGCTTATGCAGTATCTTCCTACTACAGCTGTTTTTTCGGCAATTAATTTTGAACGACTTAAGTTTTTTTTTTTTTTTTTATATTTCATAATTAAATGAGCACTAGAATCGAATTTGCGCGCGCAAGCGCGCGCCTCATATTAATTGTCATGATATATTTGTGTGTCGTTTATGTATATTATATTCACTTTCAACCAATCAGAATGAGAATAATTATTTTCGACCAATCACATCACGAATAGATTGGTTTCACATACATTTCATCTCAATTTTATTATGGGACTAGAATTCAAATTTGCGCGCGCAAGCGCGCGCCTCATATTTATGGTCATGATATATTTATGTGTAGTTTATGTATATTATATTCACTTTCAACTAATCAGAATGAGAATAAATATTTTCAACCAATCACATCACGAATAAATTGGTTTCACATACATTTCATCTTAATTTTATTATGGGATTAATTAATTTTATTATGGGATTATGAGTCGTGCACTTTTGGATTTTTCAAACTTTTTTTAATTTTCTAAAGTTTTGATAATTCGGAATGCTGTCGATTTGACTGGTTGACCGCAACCCGAAAATTTCAGTACAATAACACAGTTCATCATATATATACACTTGACAAAGGCGCGCTTCCTCGTTTCCACTTCTTATTTACCTGTATGTACATGAGTGTTTATTTTTAAATAGTGTAAGTTTTAATAAAGCATTTAGTCTAGTAAATCAATCAATTTTTTTTACTTACTTAACAATTTAAAAAAATTAATCATTAATTAAAAATTATCCACCCAAGTTCTGTGGAAGTATTTTATTTTTTTATTTTTATTTATTCGGCTTAATTTGAGGTTATATTTACAATAACCGTCGAACAAGTAATTTTTCAAATTTACTGAATAGTAAAAAAATGACATCAACGATCGAAGGAATTCGTGAATCCAAGTGTGATGAACTTGGAAAAAATAATTCTAAAATATGTTGTCAATTTTGTCCATCAATTATTTTAAATCCAAGAGCGGGTACACTCGTTTCACGTGAGGTAAATATTTTTTTTTATTTAATCATAAAATATTCTTGCATATGCTATTTCCAATATAATTAATTAATTGACTTACTGATTAGTAATTACCAATTATTAATTTCAGTTTCCGTTGCCACTGATTGTAAAAAAAAAGAATGATGGCCAATCTAAAAGTGAAACATCAGATCCGTCATCTGTTGAAGTGGAAGATTTGAAAGACTATTGGCAAGTTGATGACATGTTTCATTTCGAAAACATAAGCGTCACACACACTGTTGATCAAATAAAATATTTAGGATGTGCTGACTGTGAAGTAGGTCCGGTTGGATTCCATGATCTTACCACTAAAATTAATTACATTGCTCTATCACGAGTAATGTACAAAGATTCTAATTAATATTTTTCATCGTCCACAATTACTGCACAATTTAAAAACTTAAATTGAGAATCAGAACAAGGTAAACACGAGTGATTAAAATATAATAAAACAGTAAAACTTAATTATGTTTGTTAAATTTAGTGATACATTTGAAAATGGAGTTTAAACCTTTGATAGTTTTCAATGAATTGTTAAAAATTTTTTCATATAAAAAAATTTTAATTTAATTTATTATCCACATATAATACTGATGCCTGTCTATAAAAATTTAGATAATTATACACATTGTATTAATAGGATAAAAAAATAACGTTTTTTACACATTTATAACTATCTTTTATACTGACAAATTTCAATAAAAAAATTCACATTAATTGGTTTTGTAACATTAAATTTATAGTAAAAAAAAATTGAAATTTTGCCTCGTAGTTAAATTTCTTTATTATTTTTGTTTTAATTTAATTTATTAATAATAATTATGTTTTTACTTATTTTATGATTTTTATACAAAAGTTCATATTAAAATTACAAAAGTTTGATAAAATTTTTCTTAAAAACAGGGACGATTAAATTTTTCTTAAAATAAAGATAATTAAATAAAATTACACAGGATTGAAATAATTGGGTGGGAAGCATCTCTACATTTTATAATCCCTCAGAAGAAATCGTTATTTTAAAAAATTCTCAGTATAAAACTCTACAATGAAAACAAATCAATTTAAAAAATCTTTTTTTTTGAAAATCTCTCAGGAAACAATCGATTACAATAGAACTTCTTTATATCGTAAAACTTTTAACTTAAGCGATACATCTCTCAGAAACAAAAGTTCGATATTTTGCTAAATTCATGTGTATTCTTTTTTCATTAAAATAATCAAAAAATATAAAGTTGTAATTATTAATAATTATAACATCTATAAAATATTTTTTTAAATCTAGTTTTCATCGGACAATCACATTTTGAGGTCCCAAAAAACTTTATATTTTTTATTATTTTGATAAAAAAAGAATACACATAAATTTAGCAAAATATCGAGCGTTGTTTCTGAGAAATGTATTGTCTAAAAGTTTTACGATATGAAGAACTTTCATTGTAATCGATTGTTTCCTGAGAGATTTTCAAAAGAAGGATTTTTTAAATTGATTTGTTTTCATTGTAGAGTTTTATACTGAGTTTTTTAAAATAAAATTTCTGCTGAGGAATTATAAAATGTAGAAAAATTCTCTGTAGAGATGCTCTCCACCCAAATGATTGATATTAGTTCAATCTTCTTACATTTTATAAAACTTATTCATAAAGTGTAATATTGTAATATATAATAAACTCATACAGTATGAAATCTTTATTCATTGAAAAGAGTGAGATATGTAGTCGACTCAACTGCTAGAGGAACCTTTTCACGTATTATAGATGAAATTTCCAATTTTTTAATAAAAAGAGGAAAAAATAGCCGCCCCCGGGTGGGCTCGAACCACCAACCTTTCGGTTAACAGCCGAACGCGCTAGCCCATTGCGCCACGGAGGCAATGTGAAAAATTCTTAAATATTTAAGTTTTACTTTTCTAGCTCTATTGTTTACAACCCTTATTACATTTTCCTTACTAAAACTTATGTAAAAATTATGTATTAAATACTTTAAAATAATAATTTTAAGATTAAACTTCAGTCTATATACTTCAATAGTTTTTTACTTTTTATCACATTTCTGTTTTGAGTAAGGTAAAAGCCCCAATATATGATCATGTACCAGTATATGATCACTCCATGTACTTGTATACCTATATTTATGAATATAGATATACAAATAAATGCAGTGATCATATACTGGTACGTGATCATCTATTGGGGCTTTTACCTTAAGTCAAATTTTCAATTTTATTTATCAAATTTTGAAATTCTATATATTTTTTCAGCCAAGTTGTTTCCAGTGTCGCCCAAATATCTTCAAAAATCCATTCATTTTTAAAATTGCATCGGACTTCAAAAGATTATTATGATTCATTCCACTTTTAATCATAAACATTTATTATCTTCATTTTATAATTTCACATAAAAAAACATTTTGGATGCAGGGGAAGAAATATCAATTTGGAAAACTGGAAAAAAATTGAATATTAGAATATTAATTAATTACATATCAAATGTTATTTTTAAAATATTACTTCAGAATTTATACTAACTTAAAAACTGTAATTAATAAATAATATACTATTAATTTTTTACTCACAAAACTTTGGATTACAATTAATGATGAAAATTTCTATTTACATATTTTTTAATTAAAACAAAGTAATCTTAAAAAAATACAATTAGTTATGCTATACCGACTGTAACTAAGAACATTTTTTACTTTATCACTACGTTTTCATTTTTCAAAAGTTTGTGGAGTAAGTGACTACTAATAACCTTAAACAACAAACATTTATTAAATATTAAGTAAAGTGTAAAATAAACAGTATTTACAATGCGTCCAAAAAATTTTTCAATACCTTGGAATCAAGAAGAACCTCCAGCGAGCTCCGGAAAAGTGATAATCGTGTCTATAATTGGAAAATCGCAATACCGTGCAAAAGGATGCAAGTCAGAGATGATAAGTACCAATCTTTTGGTAGATCTTCTTGATCACCCTGTTGTCAACGATGAAACAATGGTATTTATAGAAAAAAAAATATTTTTATTAATTATCTTAATTGAATAATTTTTTTAATATTCTATTTTTAGTCTGAAATTGAAGGTTATCATGATGAGAAGGAACGAGTAATTTATTTACACTTGAGAGGATTGCTAGACAGTCAAACTTTGGTGTCACAATATGACACTGTTATAGAAAAATTAGGATGCAAGGATTTCTTGAGTGCTTGGGCTTGTATGAGGGAAAAATATGCCAAAGCTATGTTAGTTCTTTTTCACATATCACACATAGTTATTGTTAGTCATCCAACTCATACATTTGACTACAGTTACTTACATTTATTCCGAGCTCTCGATAAAATCAGGTAATTATTATTATTACACAATTAGCCTTTAATTTGATACTTAATTAATTAAATTATAAATTTCTTTAAGTTTAATATAATTTATTAAAAATTATTGCGAGCTGATTGTTGCTTTAAAGTTTATTTCACTTGCAGTTTTCCAAGTTAAAAAAAAAATTTTATTTCAATACAACTTATTAAAATAATTTCATATATTCCAATACATATTTTGTATTTAATTATCTTTGTATACACTTAAAATACTGTTTTTTATTTTCTTAAAATAATTTTTATTCCACGCAAACATATGCGTGATTACGTTAAAAAAACATGACGTAACACTTTCATCTGCTTAACTTTTTTTTTTTTAATTTCAATTTTATTTATCATTATTAACTGAGTGAAAGTTTATCACTCATAGTAAAGATTATTTAAGTCTAAATCTTACAAAGAATATTTTGCATGCCTTAAGCGTGAGCGTAGGTATGCTCTACTTTCGCCTAAAAATCAAGATCCCGTGTTTCGTCATAATGATTTGTATCTGACAGACATAATATGCATATAAATGCTACAAAAAGTAGATTGTCAGATAAAAAAATAATCATCGATCATTTAGAAATTTTTTTTAATAACTATTTTTAGATAATTACATGAAAAAATGGTTTTTAAGCGCTCGTAGTGCATATTTTTACAAATTACTGTCGGGGTAAACACTCTAACTTTAATAAAAATCTATTTTTACACTCTTTTTAGTAGATTTCATAGAAATCTAACTATTGGATTGATCCTCATGACGGAACTTTTGAAAAATTTTGTATATTTCGACTCAGCTCGTCAAGCGGATTCAGAAAATGCATATGGTTCAAAAGTTTATATATATATATATATATACGATATAATCGGCATTGTCTCTTCTCTAACTTCCGTAATTCTATACGGATCTCAATAAACCGTAACATACTTATTCTTAGGACGATTTCCGAGGTTAAGTTCTAAGATGAGCCAAATCTGTCGATTAGTTTAGAAATGAGAGCAATTTAAACATTTTCAAAAATCGCAAAAAATTTTCACTTTTACCTTATTTCCGTGCAATAACAATGGAACGCGACATCCTATCGGATTTTTGTAAATTGCATTTGAAAGCTTATTTAATAAGCTTCAATTTGTGTACTTATTTATTTCTTCAAATTAAATAGTTTAGGAATAATAGCAATTCAAAAATCGCAAAAATTTTCACTTTTACCGTATTTTCGTGCAATTACAATTGGCATCTGAAAACATTAAATAAGCTTTAATTTGTGTACCTCATTATCAGTCTAGGCCAAAAATCACCTGCTTTCTCAAACAGATTTAATGAAATTTTACTTTTGCATTCGTTTTGACGTCATTGTTGTTTAATCGAAGAGAAATTTATTTTTTTTTCGTATGCAACCCTAGTAGTATTTTTATTATTCATCATGAAATCTACTTCCATTTCGGCTGCCGAATGGCCTTTTTTTTTTTTTTAATTGATTCATTATTTATTTGCGAACACATGGAATACAAAACTTTAGCTTGAAATCATTTCGTCTAATTACAATGATTTTTTTTCGGTTTTTTTTTTTCTAAATACAGCTTGAAGGCAGCTTAATGTAGTCTCGAATTTTTTTTTCTCCGATTCACGAGGAAAAATTCAAATGAACTTGTGTTGAATTATACTTTTACTTCCAATCAAATTTTTTTTCTTTCTGCGATTAATATTTTATCTACTTTGAAAATTTCCAAATAACACGAGCGCTTAAGGCATGCACATTTGGATTTTCCAAACTCTTTTTTTTAATAGTTTTACGATAAATATTTTTCAGACAAAAAGTATCAACACAGTTATCAAGTATACTTGGTACTATATCTGGATTACCAAAAAACTGGATAACTAATTGCAGACCCTGTCCTCCACGTGTATTATTTTACTTCGAGACTGGACCAGCTGAGCTCAAGCAAACAGCAGAAAATTTACCAAACATAAAGCAGCTCGAACATTCACTTGAAGATCAAATCTATCATATTCTAAAAGAAAACCATGTGGTCTATAACATCAGTTCTTATTGTCTCTTTGCTATTCCAGCTAATCAAGAATTTGTATACATCCACATCGGATCCACGGAGTCTCGCGACATGTATGGCTACATGATGCGAAAATTAATAGAGAGCTGTAAAGTCAGTTCAAATGGATCCAAAAACAATAATAATAACAATAAAAACGAGCCAAATTTTAGTCTAGAAAAAAATAATGAGTTACGATCGTTCAAATCATTTTTACTGCAGCACGTTCATCTGGCATTCAGCAAAGGGTTTGATGATAACAGTAAAGTTGGTCGTCATCCAGTCCCTTCGTATTTTGAAATACCATCAGTTCCGGTGTTCTTCAAAGTCGCTAATGCGGTTTACAAATTTTTTATGCTAAGTACTGACAAAGATCTTTTAACTTTACACGGCTTGCTCAATACAGACGTTAAATTTAGCAAGAGCAGATGCAATAAGGTATTGCCACGTGCACTGCAAACTTATCAGGAAAATTTACCACAACACTATGGCCGTGTTTATCATGAAACAAAGTTGGCTCACGCGATGACTGTCTTTGAAATGCATGCACGAGGACCGCTCTATGATGAATTTAGCGAAAAGTTACAGATGGAGTGCGACAAACACTGGCGAGCTGGTCGACAAATGTGTGAAGTTTTATCGCTAACTGGTAATCCATGTACTAATCGGCTTCATAGAGGCGGAAGTGAGGGTGGTGGTAGCGAACTTGCTGATGTACGTGAGACTGACAATGATTCGCCAATCTTAGAGCACTGCAGTGGTGTTAGATATGTTTGTGCTTGCAATTGCGGACAATGTCAAGGACCAAGAGAAGACCCATTCAGTTTACGGCATGCTAATTATGAATGGTTTCAATTGATGGCGAAACAGTGCGGCTGTGCGCAATTAGAGAGCATTGAATTTCCTGTTTTTCAACCTAGTACACATAACTTTAGGTGGTTATTTATTTTTTTAATTATTCTACTAGCAACCTTGCAGTCACTTTGTGACTTGTGAACTATAAATAATTAAAATTTTGCTTTATTAAATAATGACTTATGTTAAATTGCACTGTGCTTTCTTAAATATTGACGTTTTTAAAGATATAAACTCATCCCGATGTTACACTCATCAAGAGCTTTCATTTGAGTACCCACATGCATTTTTGATATATTTTTCATATATATATATATATATATATATATATATATATATATATATATATATAATATATAATATATATAAATATATGAAAAATTGATGTGGGTACTCAAATGAATGATCTCAATGAGTGTAATGTCGGGGTGAGCTTATATCTTTAAAAATGTCAATAGTTCACAAGATATTTGGTTCAAATGTCCTGTACTTTCTTAACTATTGACTTTGTTAATTTTATTGATGTTTTAGGCCAGCGCAACTTTTTTCAGGTGGCCCTAGGAAAGATTCTTGCAGTCGAGCTGACATTCCAACTTCGGAAAATCAAACACTCGCATGCGGTTCAGCAGACAGTCCTTTACGTGGTATTGAAAATTATTTTATTTATTTAATGAATCATTTTTTATAAAATTTCTGATTGGTATTTTAATACATAATCATTTTATTTATCAACAGATAATATTGAAGGGTATGAAAGTGGCGGGCAATTGCAATTACAAAGCGATTCTGAGGGTGAAGAGGCTCGAGGCCTTGATGATAAAATAAATCTTTCTCAAAGTGAAGCTGATAAAATTGTGATACGAGTTTCTGACGCCGATTTAGAAAATATTAAAGGTAAAAAAAATAAAGATTCTAAGTTAATGATTAAATATTTAAGTATATTGTTTTTTTTTTTTAGAAAAATCATTAGTAAGACAACCATCAACAACGGAATATTTACCAGGAATGCTGCATACTGAATCACCGGCTGGTCTGTTACCACAATTTTCAAGCTGGTCGCTGGTATGCTTAGGCCCCAGCAGTTTGTACTCGCACAATCTTGGTCTTCAGCACCAAGCCGGTATGTTGCCTACTTCAGCATTTTTGTTACCCTGGGACGTAACAGTCAGACTGGAGCATCAAAAAGACAAAGGTTCTTTTTGGCCCATGGTTGGAGACAATCATTCTTCACATAATTATAATAATCGTGGAAAAAATTATCAGAATATTAATGCACTGAAGTGCAGAAAATCAAAAGGCGGAAAGGAATTTGTTGTTAAAATTTTTGTGGGTGTTGAGTACGAGTGTCCTCGAGGCCACCGTTTTATGGCTTCTGCTCCTGATAAAGTTCTCAAAGCCACTGGAAGTGGAATTGTTAAAGACAGTGGGAATAAAGTAACATCAAACACTGCTGATATGCCACTGTACTTTCCCTGCCCTTGCAGGTTTGTTTTTATTTATTAATATTTTTAAATTGAATCATTTTTTATTCAACTTTTACTGTACAGTTATTTTTACATTTAGGCAACCAAAACCATTAATTGCTCAGTTAATGAGGATTCATGTTGTGACACCTAAAGCTCCGGTTCACGTTACACTTAATCCTAAAGTACAACCAGGACCACCACCGTGTCCCATCTTTGTTTCTGGGAATGAAGAACCAATTAAATTGTCACAAAGCGCTTATTGGGTTTTGCGACTACCGTATCCTTTTTATGTAATTATTCAAGTCATCAAAATTTTATGATAATGAATTTAGCTGACGAAAGTCAATTTTATAAATTTTTTTAACAAATCAATTAAAATAAAAAAAAAATGATTAAAAAAATTTCCACTTGTAATTTCTTTTAAATTTTTACACGTGGAATTTTTTTATTAATAATTTTTTTTTATAATAATTTCATTGCTATAAAATTAAAAAAAAATTTCTTATGTTAGTTCATTTTACTGTCATAAAATAATTCTTTTATCTTTCAACTTCAATTTCACATTTTTTCATAAAAAAATCAATGAAAATTAAGTTAGCCATTTAAAAATTTTTAGAGTTTATTTTATTAAAAATACTATTACAAAAAAATTAAAAAAAAAAATTAATTTGTAAAAAACTTGAAGAACTTTAAGTGCAATTTTTAAAAGAATTTTTTTGTTCCAATTTAATAAATGGAAAAAAAATAAAAAAATTAGAAACATCGGCTAACTTTAGTATTATAAAAAATCATTTATAATAATGACATTAAAGTTAGCAGTCACTTGACAATTTTTTATTTTTTTTAACAAACAAATTTGTTCCAAAAAATTATTTTAAAAAAATTGCATTTTTAATTTTTCAAAATTTCTACAACTCAATTTTTAAAAAAATATTTTTGCTATAATTTATTTATTAAAAAAATTTTTAAAATTAATAAATGCCTACTAAATTAATTTCCATTTTATAATAACAAATATAAAATATTTCTTTAACAAAAAATCAGATATGTTTATATGGGTGAAAAAGGACCTTATCTTCCACCAAAGGAACCTGTGTCAATTTCACATGGAAGATTACTTGCTGGAATGTATAGTATCAGTGAAGTTGTTCCAGAAAAAAAAATAAATGTATAATATAGGTATTAATAAATTAATTTTTTATTTACTTAATAATTTTATTAATATGCATAATTATAAATTAATCAAATCGTCAAAAAAACCCGCAAAAGTATCCAGTTTTTTTTATTGATGACTAAAAAAAAATTTAAATACACGCGGGAAGACTTGCGCATGCGGACTGGATGACAAATGACGTTTAATGATTGGTAGAAAACTTGAACCTAACCTGATATTTATATTTACTTTGATTGGCTGGTTTTGTAGCAACCGACCTTCAAAAATCAAGCCGTTAAATTAAACGTTTGTAAACAGGAACCAACTTGTCGAATAATTTACACTCCGAAAAAAATTTTAATGACTGTTTAATATATACGTACGAAAATGACAATAGACTTGAAATAAAAAAAGAACTAAATCGATATTACTCAATAGGATAAGAGAAATCATATGCACATTTTTTGTCATTTATAAATATTTAATCGTAAGTAACACGTCAAATTATATTGGTTAAGTACTTCAGATTTTCATCATACTTATTAATATCTATTTTTAATTCTTATATTACTTATTACGTATTAACTAAAAAAACTCTGACATAATTATAGATTTTTTCTAAATAACCGCATGTATTTCTACATAAATAAATGACACTGAAATTAGCAAACATCTGACAATTTTTGTGATTTTTTTATTGAAAAAATTATAACAAAAAAATTGCAAGAAAAATTCCACAGGTAAAAGCTTTAAAAAACTATAAGTGCAATTTTTAATAAATATTTTTTCAGTTTTAATTTTATCAATAAAAAAAATCAAAAAATTGTTAGACATCCGCTGATTTCAGTGTCATATAAATAATTGATTAAATTATTATTTCAGAAATATTTTTACTCAGGAGTTATTATAAATCAACAAATAAATAATGAAGCAGCTAGTGATAATTTTTCCACTGATATTAACCTGTGTCAGTGGGGCATCATTGTTAAGTTGGTTTTGGGAAAAATCTGATAACACCAATGTACTTGTAGCTGACGGTGTTCCTCTAGTATCAATACCTTATGAAGCTATGACAGATGATGAAAAGTTTCTCCAAGAAGCGGCAAAAATAACAGACATACAATTGTCATCTCCATTGCAAACTTGTCAGCACAAAGTTGTCATGAAGATAAGAACTTCTTGCAGTGGTATGACTGAAGAAGAGTTAGCTAAGCTGAGCGTTAATTTACTTAATTGTCAGTCAAGTGTTGAAGGACGTAAAATTTTCCCTTGTACCGAGGAAATGGTAAAAAAAAATTATTTATTTATCAATAATGCCGGTATATAATATAATTAATTTAACTTTGCGGTAGTTTTTAAATGATAATGAAAATATAACACTTCACAATTTTTCGAATTTTATAAATGCGTTGCACAAGTAACAAAAATTAAAAATTTAATACAAATTAAAATAATCTTACACTTGCAATTCTTCATGACTCTTATTGGTTTTTAATTAAATTAAAAAATTAAAAAAAAAATGACCAGTCTATATTTAATATTACACTCACAACTTTCTTGTAATTATCAAATTGATTTAATAGAAAGGATATAAAAATACTGAGAATATGTCGCGAGTATGCTTGGAGAAGTAAATGTGAAAAAAAAATCATTTACTAGCGGATTGGAGGGGTGAACCATGCATGTTTGAACTTGTATATATATACTCACTCTGATTGGTAGAAATATAAGACCCCCTCAAAGAATTCGGGCCCAAGCTAGTTTTTTACTTTCAAAAATGCTGATTCAAAGCTATTACTCTTTTACAATTAAATTCAATAGTTTGACCGGAATAAATTTTCTGAAATTTTTTAAAATCAATAATGTATTGTGTTTCAGTCTTTGAAACAATGTACCACCGATATGGACGCCGATATGTGGAATGCTTATCATTTAATGAGCAATCGTGCAAGAGCTGTATGTTACACAGCACGTAGCACACAATTTCGTGCACTTACTGAGTTGACCGTAAATAAATTGATGCAGAGTGCTCGGTCTCAAGTTGAAGCTTTGGTTACTTTGAAGGTAAATTATTTTTTACTTACTCATTACTCATTATTTTTTACTAATGCAAGAAACATTTACCCCTGTTGACTAACTGTTTGCTTATCGGGTATCTTAAGTGCTGATCTATAAATTATCGGCTATCTTAAGACTTACGTCAGACCCTACCTCCATTCTGTAAAAAAAACGCACTGAACATTAAAAAGGACAAATTTAAATTACCGATTTACTAACGAGGCATTTATGTTATGAGTTTCTTAAAAGAAAAAGTGTTTCTGTATTGTGTTTTTTTTTCTTTATTTGTTTATTAAATCTTAAATAATATTTATTAATTAGGAAAGCCACGATCGTTTGGAGGATAAAACACTTGAAGCTCTATTATCATTGACTCAAGGAAATAAACTATTATTGGAACAACAAGAGTTTCTAAAAAATGCTCAGGTTTTGTCTCATAAATTTGTAGCTAATAATATTCGTGAATTAACTAATGAAAAAGCTTTGATACGCTCTGGACACGCACAATTAGCAACAATGACTGAAGATATAAAAAATAAATTAGGTACAGTGAATAAATGATAGTGAATTTTTTTAATTTTTTGTGATATTTTAAATTATAATTACATATTATTCTTTTAATAGAAAAAGCAAGTGAACAGCTGCTGTCTCAGTCGTCAGAGCGCAAAGAAAATCACAAGGAATTGTTGGAAGATTTGGAAAATATTCAGCAACAAGCTCAATTAATCTGGGAAAAAATAGAATCAAGTACAAATCGCATCGTGCAGCAGAATGCCGAGGCAGCTGCACATTTTGAACAAACTCTTGAGAAATTAGAAAAGATTAATGATACTATCCATTTCATTTGGAATGTGACTGAGTCAATGCGTACGGAAGTTGAAGACAAATTAAGTTGGATCACTGATTACATTGGGAATACTGGTATGTTTTTATTAATATCTATTTTTATTTACTCGATTAATAAATGTCTAGTAAATGTATTAATTTTCAGGCGAACAGTTGCAAAAAGTTTATCAAATATCAATGCACATTATTTTTTTACTTGGAGCTATGATAATAGCAGCATTTTTAAATGCACCGTTTTTGACGAGAGCGTCAATAATGGGATTGATTCCGATGAATTTAGTGACATTTTTAAAACATGGAATGAATGCGTGTCTAGATTTTACTTCCCTAACTATGTTGATATTTTTAATAACTACAAGTAAGTATTTTGTCGTGTAATTTATTTGTAAGAATATTTTCAGTGAATGTAATCAATTTAATCTATTTCAGTGCATTTTATCATGGTTGGTATTCATGCTCTCTTTGGAGTCAACCGAGATAAAAAACCACGAGTAGAAAAATTATCTCAATATTTTACTGATACACCTAATGGTCACTTGTCGCCACAGCCACCAAAACCACCGACGACTTCTGAACAAAAAATTTTTAAAACTTCTCTCACTACTCGTTTATCAAATACTCTGAAAGACGTTTATAAATTGATCGCAAATCAATTATTACGCTGCAAAGGTACTACTTTATATTATCTCTAATCTCAACAGTCTCATAATGTAATTTCGTTGATTAATTGTAGGCAATATAATGAATATGTGGCAATACATGACCGTATGGTTTGCAAGGAATAATTTACCCATGGAAGAGCTCTCTTGTTCATACTTGCCTTCGAAAAAAAGCCGCGAAGATCTCATTGACGATTATGGCAACGAGTTTCCATCTGTATCAGAAGATGACAGTGACTTCTTAGATCGCTCCTTCATTAATGAGAATATCGTCGATGCCGCTGATCTGAGGCTTCGTTGGAATGATAAGGAGCGTGTTACTCCTGGCAGTACTTACTCTACTCGATCATCAGCATCCCGCAGGTAATTCATCGTGTTTATTTTCAATAAAAAAATTATATATAATTGTTTTAATCAGGTCCAAGGAAATTTATAATTATAATAATCAGGTTGATCAGACCACAAACGCAATGTTGACAATTATTTCACACTTTATTAATTGTCGGACATCCCGACTTCTTCAACTCAGAGTTGTGTTAGGATTCCGACAGTGTACTGCTGTTCGTAGTTGTTGTTTAATTATTGTATTAATTTATTGTTAATTAATTGGCATTTTTGCATATCGATACTACCATTCTAATAAGTCGTATCCCACATTTAGAAAATTTTACAGCCGACGATAAGAACGGTTCATTTTTAACATTGATTAAATGGGATTCGACGGATCAAAATATTTATTTAAAAATAGTTATTAAACTATTTGATCTTTGAATTTTTGATATGACTTGCATACACAAAAAAAAATGTACTTGAATCAAGTAAATAATTTTGAAGAATTTTATCTTCTTGATTTGAGTAGAAAAATTCTTGAACTAAGAAATTTTTAAGTAAATTTTATTTAATTCAAGAATTTTTCGTCTTGATTCAAGACAATGACACTCTTTAAAATTGTTTTCTTGGTTCAAGAATTTTTCTTTTGATTCAATTTAATTTTTTTTCAGTGTAATATTGTGATTCTATTTTTCAAAATAAGTCAATATGTCAAATTTTGTGGGATACAATGTATTAGAATGGCAGTATCGATATATTAATTAGTTAATAGTAATCAACAAAAAAATTTTATAAGTACAAACAACAAATAAATTATATTATTATAAATGAGTATTGGAGTATAAAAGATGTATCAGAAGCATATTTGTGCTTAACTCTTTAGGAGATCAGCTATGAGATTTTTTCTCACGCAACAACATTTAACATAATGAATGTCGCTGCAGTGCAAGTGAGACACTAAAAAAAACTCATGTTCTAATGGGTTAACCTGTATCCACACTGATAAAAAAATTAACTTGACTCAAGAGCCAAAATCTTGAACAAAGAATACTATTTTGAAGAAAATGATTTTCTTGAGTCAAGAGAATAAATTCTTGAAACAAGAAAATTTTCTTAGTAACTTCTTAACTCAAGAATCATTTCTTCAAAATGGTATTCTTGGTTCAAGATTTTGGTTCTTGAGTCGTTAATTTTTTTATCAGTGTAGTGAGGCCTTTCTATAATAACAACGTGTTGATACTCATGTCTTATTATTGTCTGAAGAAGTCGGGATGTCTGACGAAACGTAGCAATAAAGTGTAATTATCAACATTGCGTTTGTGGTCTGATTCAACCTGATTATTGTAATTATAAAAAAATTATAAGTAATAGTAATTTTTAATCGTATATATTTTTTAGTATTTCACCCGGTGCACTATCATCTCCGAAAGTGTTATGCTCAGCTTACACTAAATCTGGCGCTAAATGCCGATCTCGTGCGCAGCAAGGTCGACATTTTTGCAGTCGCCACTGTCAAGGTTCGTCTACTTTAGGAGATTAAAATTATCACGCGTGACTGCGGTTTATATTTTTTAGAGTAATGTAATGTAGTTAATATTTATATTTAAATCGAAGAAAATTAGCTTAGTTTTTTGAAGTCTTTTTTTTATGGTCTATGTGATAATTTTATTTATTAAGCAATTGTATAATAATTTTTTAAATGATATTTATTGGTATAAAGCTTAAGAAACATCAACCATGACATTATGATACTTAAAAATAATTTTGTAACTTATGAATAGAAATAATAAAAAAAAGTATGTAGAGATAAATTTTTTTTTCACTGTAAAAGATCTCAAAATACTAGTGGAAGTTCCTTGTCATTCGTTACTTTACGTAAAGATGTACCTAGCGGCTTAGCTCAGTATCACATTTACAAAGTATAAAATATCCACATAAGTTTGCATACGTCGGTGCACGGCTGTCAAGAAGCCTGTCAGTATCACATCGTGATGTGTATACGTAAAGCCACGAAAAAACGAGCAGTAACATCAACAGTAATCTCACTTGTATTGCTCGTATGTCGTCGGCAAAAGTAAGAGATTTAACAAGAGTATACAGAAGAATACAAGATGAGAAAAGTCAGCATCAGCAGCATGCATGACGGTGTATAGTGGTTTGTCGTTCCGTCACGTCGTCACGCTATTTCTTCTTTAACTTGTTCAACTTCCTTTTTCCTCTTTACTATACTGACATCTACCTCCTAACTCGCTCCCTCTCCTTCTTTATCTCGACTCTCAGTAACTATTTTTGTCTCAAGATATTATAACTGCAAAAAAATTTCGTCTGATGTTCCCATGAGAATTAAAAATCATCATACTCTTTCAAGGGGACTTTTTTTTAAACAAAAATAAATAACAAAACTGCAGTAAGCAAAAAACTTATGTCATGGTAAGTTTTTTTTTCAATTTTTTAATTTTTTAAAATTATTATTAATTATTGTAATGAATAATCTATACTATTAAGAGAATAAAAAAAAATTTATGTCCAGGATAGTCATAAGATAAATCGGTTTTTTTAGTGAAATTTAATGTCATTGCAAAGGTCTTGATTCGAGTTTGTGCCTTTTCAAGGTTTTATATCATTCTCACCGATAGTCAACTTATTATAAGTATTTAGGCTGTATTTGAAAATACTCTATCTCTAGATACATAATTAAGAAATGACCTTGTATTTTGTGAACTATTGACAATTTTTAAGATATAAGCTCACTCCGACATTACACTCATCGAGACCTTTCATTTGAGTACCCACATCAATTTTTCATATATTTATATATATTATATATATGTATATATGAAAAATATATCAAAATACATGTGGGTACTCAAATGAAAGCTCTTGATGAGTGTAACATCGGGATGAGCTTATATCTTTAAAAATATCATAAGTTCATAAAATACCATATAATTTCTTAATTATTGACATTTTTAAAGATATAAGCTCATCCCGATGTTACTCTCATCAAGATCTTTGATTTGAGTACCCACATCGTTTTTTTATATATTTATATATATTATATATATGTATATATGAAAAATATATCAAAATGCATGTGGGTACTCAAATGAAAGCTCTTGATGAGTGTAACATCGGGATGAGCTTATATCTTTAAAAATGTCAATAATTAAGAAATTATATGGTATTTTATCAAATGATATTTTTAAAGATATAAGCTCATCCCGATGTTACTCTCATCAAGACCTTTCATTTGAGTACCCACATGTATTTTGATATATTTTTCATATATACATATATATAATATATATAAATATATGAAAAATTGATGTGGGTACTCAAATGAAAGGTCTCGATGAGTGTAATGTCGGAGTGAGCTTATATCTTAAAAATTGTCAATAGTTCACAAAATACCATATAGTTTCTTAATTATTGACATTTTTAAAGATATAAGCTCATCCCGATGTTACTCTCATCAAGACCTTTCATTTGAGTACCCACATCAATTTTTCATATATCTATATGGGTGATTCTCTGTAAGGATGTTTTTCGCTGTCCCAGGCATTTTTTTATTGGAAAAATTGTTATTTTGTTATCAAAAAAAATTTGTTACGAAAGTAAAAAAACATTTCTATTTGGAGCATTGAAAACTAAAATGAAATGAATTTTGGTTTTTTTGCTATAAATTCGTAATCCACTAAAATGACAGTCCCCTGGGCTGTCCCACTCCCAAAATAAAAAATTTAAGATTAAATTTTAAGTTATTCGTTCATAATATATAATTTGGTCCATAATGTTTATAAACTTAATTAATACCGAAAATTAATTTGTTTCATTAAATTCATTAAAACGAAGTTTGTCCCAGGCATTTTGAGAACAGTCCCCTGCCAGAAGTTCAAAGCCAAAAATAAAAAAATCTAGCGTGTTATTTTACCTTTTGTAAAGTTTATAAGGATCTAACTAGTCTTAAGTTAATAACCATAGGGCTGTTAGCGCTTTATCGCCATTTTACTTATTTAGTGTCAAAGCACCGTTTGTGCTGGAAACATGTGTCTGGGCCACTACAAAACTCAGTCCCCTGGCAAATATTTTTATTTATAATTTATTTATAAAATTGGATCCATAAGTCTTAATATTATTCTAATTAATGTAAACATTAATTGAGAACTTGAAAAGTTGAATGCATTGAAATAGTTTGCTTGATTTTTCTCAATTTGATAAAAAAAAACAGTCCCCTGGCTGACAGTCCCCTGTCATGTTATATGGCAAAAGACACACAAATATCGAAAAAACAAAAATTAATTTGGCTGTTTATTTATTATGATTAAGCTGATAGTTTTGTAGCCCCTGTTATTTTTTTTTCTAATAAAATTAAAAATAATTTGGTCGGACAATTTTGTACAGATTTAAAACGTCCTTACAGAAAATCACCCATTTATATTATACATATGTATTTATGAAAAATATATCAAAAATGCATGTGGGTACTCAAATGAAAGCTCTTGATGAGTGTAACATCGAGATGAGCTTATATCTTTAAAAACGTCGATATTTAAGAAAGTACAGTGAAATTTAACAAAAGTCATTATTTATTAAAGCAACATTTTAATTATTTATAGTTTACAAGTCACGGCAGTCACATAGTGACCACAAGGTTGCTAGTGATAAAATATTGATTTTAATAGATAATATTAAATAAGCGTTAAAAGCTTGATAAATACCACAAGCTAATCTGGACACTTGACGCCTGGTGTCGGCAACTTCAAAACTAGATCCAGTAGAGTCTGCGATCTTTCGGCAACTTGAGAGCTCCAGGAGCTATAAAGGATAAAAAATAAAACCAAATACATGGTGTATATAATACTAGTGTATAACAGACAACTTGCAGGGAGGATCAATTCCGCGAATGTGGGTCAGTTGAGTATAGTAATGAATGAATGAAGCCAGTGTTTTTCAGCTCGCAACACTGTTTGCTAATGTTATCTTTGTAAATTTTAAAGTATTCTTTTTTTTTTTTTTTTTTTTTTCTTATCTTCAGTCAGTCTTATTATTATAACAAGTACCGTGGTCTATTCCTCATTTTCAAATTCAAATAGCTGATCCAGTCAAAGCCAGAGGATTAGTTAACTAAGACGTACATTAATAATGGTGTAGGTATAAACATATCACGAGTATTATGAATAAGATTGTGGGAAGTGGGATTTGTAGATGGTCCGTAAGATGAGGACAAAAAACAGTAAGTAGTTATACTCTGAATATGAAGGCGCGAAGATCGCTGTATGTATTAATGGGAGCCGGAGTCGGAAGAAGACTGAATATGAAGACACAATCAAACGTTAACTATATGTATGTATAAATATAAATAATGTTGTATGATGATGGGACTGTACTAGGACGGTCTAAGTCATGTTATGTGAACCGGATTCTACCTCGTACTCGTACTACTCAACAGCTGCAGCTTGACAACACTCGGCAATCCATCGTATACTTGTTGCAGCAATACATACTCACCCTTAAAGACGTTACAGTCATAATAATCATTCATTTCTCGGGTTTACCAAACGTCTACGTTCATCATTCTCGTCGTTTGGATTTTATGTTTATTATACATACATACAAACATTTTTATCTGTGTATATAGACGAGGAAAAAATATCGTAGGAAAAATTTTAACAGGAAAAAACAAACTATAAATTGTGGTTTTACTGATTTCTATGGAGATTGTATGCATTAGGGAGATTAAAAAAATTAAGTGTTGATTTTATTGTGAAAAGAGGTATTACTTAATGGAAAAAAATTTCTCTAAAGAGGTTTTTTTTTATTCCACTTTAAAAAGTGTTATTTTATTGAAAATTCTCATGAAAATTTTATTAAAACAATTTTTTTTAATTAATACTTAATTTTTTTGTAATTCATTTGAAAAAAAAATTGTCAATTATTTCTATAACTCATTTTGTAAAAAAATTTCCAATGTTTCCAAATAATGTAAATCTAAAATATATGAAAATTTAATTTTTTTAGGTTTTACTATAAAAAATTTGTTAATTATTTACAAGTGTGGTCAATTCCATTTTGGGCCATAATTAGGTAAAAAATTAACATTTACAATTTTTTTTTATTCTGCTTGTTTTTACGGCGCATTTAAAATAAAAAATGTGAAAGAAAAAAAAAATTTCAATAGCTTTTTTGCCTTCAAAAGTTGGGAAAAATTTTGGCTCTTATGTTTTTGGATAAAATTTCTGTTTTATTTTTTTTTTTTTTTTGAAAAGTATATAAAAAAACGAACAGTTTAAGAAACAAAAGTTGAATATCACAATTTTCTGAAAAATTTGTTAAAACTGTGAAATCAACTTTTTTTTTTTTTAATTGTTCATTTTTTTACGTATTTTTCAAAAAAAAAATATATTAATAAAATCAAAGAGAAATTTCGTTCAAAAAAATGAAAATTAAAATGATTGATCCCACTTGTAAATATTTACCAAAAATTTCTAAACAGGCAAATTGAAAAAACAAAAATTTTAATTTAGAAACCACTTTTTTAAATCGGATAGTACTTTTATAAAATTTTGAAAAGGCGCGCAGTAGCCCTATCAGATCCGGCTCTTGCTTACCAAAGCATTGGACCGGGTTTGAGTCCGGCGTACACCAATGAATATTTTCAATATTTAAGTGTATTATTCTGCTCAGCCCAAAAAATAAAACGAGTTCCAATCTCAAAAGTTTACCCCCTACCGTAGTCGCTCATGACCTTAGTAGTTTATGCGACTTTAAAACAAATTAAAAAAAAAAAAAAAGTTTTGAATATTCAGATATTTTAAACTGAACTTTATAAAATAATTAAAAAAAATATTACCGCTTACACCAGCAAATCCATCCAAAGAAAGAGAAAGAAGAGCAGAACAAGAAGATAATTCTCCGAATCAGGGCCGCCGGAAAGGAAATGTCATCGACAATTTAACTGTTTGGGAGACCACCGAACGATACTTGGAGCGTATCTCCAGGGGCCGAGATACATTTTTTATTATTATCAATTTTTTATAATTCTAGCAATAAACACTTAATTAAAAGCTCTAAACAAGAACGAAAGAAGCGGGATTTATTTTGAGTCCAAGAAATGAACTAATATTTCAACTACAGTTAAACATTTAGCATCCTTTATTTTTACAACGACATAAAAAAATCGCTTAGTAAAAGTAAAAGGAAGTTGTCGCAAATTAAACGATTCGTACTTCCTTCTCTGGTTAATTAAAAATATCTAGGCGCCTGCTGGTTGTCAATTTCCGTCTATCGTCTAGCTATGGTTCATTAAAATTATAAATTATGACTTATCGGCAATCATTTTTCTTGGGTATTAGTACCCGAAAAAATTTCTCATAAAAAGATGGACCAAGGTTGGCTTTTTAGAATATATAATAAGTGTACTCGGTTGACAACGCCTACTCGTCATCAATCATAGGCCAGCTGTCCAATATTATATGTGTGTTTATTGGTGTACGGTGTTGTGTGATTTCTCGACTGAAACTCACTCGTACATCGTGATAACAGCCATCGCTACAGTTAAATCTGAAAAAAATAAGAGTAGTAAAGTCTGAGCATCCAGAAGGTGGAGTTCATAATTCCATTAACGCATCGCTTTAGAACGTGCCTTGCTTTAAAAGCCCGTATATGCTTCACAGAAAGTGCCGTCATCCGAAGGCATTAACCATTATCAGTAGAACGGCGTGTGCGTCGCTTATACTTAACAATAATCGTTAAAATTCTTATGACTATGACACATCTATGTGTTACATTTAACAACTTTTATCTTCGACATCTTTTACTGCCGAGAAGATAATTGTAGTACCAGATTTAAATTTAAGTGTGCCTTTCAATACAAGAAGAATATATTTACGCGTGGAAATATTTTTTAAAAATATTAATAGTAATTTTTAAGTATCTCGCCACTTGATTTATACGCCAATAGACGATGCTTCGATAAAAAATTATGACCACTCTGCTTCGCACTGACGGCTGTACACATATAAGTGTATGTATGAATTTCATATAAAGAAGAGATGAAAAATCTATTTTGGATGCTTATAGCTCTCTATATACTTTATTATACTGCCTAAATACATTAACATGAGTCGCGTCTCTTTCTGTTGTATATAATATAATTATATAGCCTTTGGTTCATACTTCGTATAATATTACGCATCGAGAGATTTATGAAAAACGGAAGAGAACATACTTCTCAATCCTTAAATATATATTTATTACTTTTTAACCATTTTTTATTAGTTTTTTCAAGGCATACTTTTATGCGCATCCTTTACTCCTCTTTTTACCGTCGATGCAAGTCATTATGAACCGTCACTTCTACTTGTAGCGTAACGTCTTCACACCGATCATAGTCTTTTTTAATGACTGAGTTGAAAATTCTCAATTAATAAGTCGTACGAAATATTTTGAGAAGTTCTTTTATTTTTTTATAGTTTAATTGTGTTTACACGCTGATGAAAAATTAACTTGATTTAAAAGAAAAATTCTTGAACCCAGAATATCATTTTGAAAAATAAGAATTTTTCTTCGTGACTGAAAATGATCAAATTCTTTAAAATTTTATTTTTGGTTCAAGAATTTTTCCTTTAAATCAAGTTAATTTTTTTATCAATGCATAATTGTATTTTAACAAACATGTTATGGACTTTTCGAAGGCTCTTAAGTTCTGTATTATTTTTTTGACTAAAAAATTCTATAATTAATTATATAGGATTCAGATGAAAATTTGGGTAATTATTTACTAGTGGGGTCAACTCATGTTAAATTTTTTCATTTTTTTTTTATCAAATTGATCAATTTTTTTTTTAATTGTTCGTTTTTTATGTACTTTTCAAAAAGAAAATATGTCAAAAACATCAAAAAAGATAAAATAGCAATTTTATCCAAAAACATGAGAGCCAAAATTTTTTCTAACTTTTAAAGGCAAAAAAGCTATCGAAATCTTTATTTTCTCCTTTTACGACATTTTTTTTATTATAAATGCGGTGTAAAAACAAGCAGAATCAAAAAAAAAATTAAAAAATGTTAATTTTTTATCTAATTATGGCCCAAAATAGGGTTGACCTTATTTGTAAATAATTACCAAAATTTGTGAAGAAAAAATTTTGTCAAAATTAGAAAGAAGTCATATTTATAATCGTGCAATATATATTTTTCACTAATTATAACTAACTTTAATTTCTTAAATTTTTTTTTTTAATTTCTTAAATTTATCTTCTCTTTGCAGATGTTATGTACTGTATAAAATCATTAATTCTAAAAATTCTATACATAAAAATGTAACATATTGTTATAAATTGCCGAGGACGTTTCTTTACAAATAAATAAATAAAAAGAGTGTTGATCCTCTAATTGGATTTATATCTGTTGAACTTAATTATTATTTGATGTAATACTAAAATAAATTTTTAAAAAATACCATGGAAAACTAAAAATTTCTATCATATCCTAATGTTATTGTTATATATAATATAACTTGTTGTTATTATTATATAACCAGATAAGCTAAAATGATCGAAGATGCGACAAGAAAAATGTCAGATAATTAACATAATATACGAGATTCGTAACGCTTTAAATCAACGTAAAGTTGAAAAGAACAAGAGAAAAAAAAGTTTTAATTGCCGCGATCTACATACATGTACAGCAAGACACGGATGGAATCGAGCCGGAAGTACGGTACAAAGTCGGGCAATGTAAAAAGACTAAGGTCAAAGTTATATAGACCGAGTTTTTCGTCCCGCCTTTTTCTTATTTAAGAGCCTCGGTCTCGGGTCTTCTTGAATCTCCGCAAGAATAATGACTCTAAAAAAACGCCTTTAACTGATTAGACTCAAGTGAGACTTCTTGACGGCCGTGTACGTGTACTATATGTGTATAAGTCGCTGTATAGATACTAGAAAGCACGTGGTCCATAAAGGCGGAGCGTATTCTTCTTTACGTTAGCAGCCATACCTGTTTTTTTACCTGCAGGATGCTGACTTTGTCGACCAATAGCAACAGGTGTTTATCTGATTCGTTGAATCCTATTTTGATACGCCGCTCTCCATTTTAAAATCCTGTCCAATGAGAAGCGCTGAATGATACTCCAAAAATAATTTAATCAAATAAATTTCTATTAATTAAAATATTTTAATCTGGATAAAAAAATGGATCAAAGATTGATACTAAAATTAAAGGAAAATCTGTAAATTTTTTGGATTTTTACAATTAAATTAGTATGAAAAAATTTTAATAAAAAAATTCTACGCACAGTAAAAAATTTTGCGTCATTGCGTCAAAAAATTTTGAGTTAAAAATTTTTATGTTAAATATTTAACACTTTTTTGTGTTGATTTAACAGAATAAGTGTTAAATTTACACATAAAATTGTTAAATATTTAACACAAAAATTTTTAACACTAAGTTTTTTGACGCAATGACGCAAAATGTTTTGCTGTGCATCTAAAAATTTTAAAAAATTATAAGTGCAAATTCTTTAAAAATATTTTTTTTTATAAATAATCTAAAAAAACTTCAGTATTATATCAAAAAACTTTCACACTCACTATCATTTTTGCAGATGACAAAAATTCCCATGTTTTTTGGAATTAAATAGATCCTTAAAACTCGGCTGTCCCGACTCCGAAGGTCTTCACTTCTACATATTCCTGACAATCATAATTTAATCTCGCTACTTATTCTCGTGGGGTGTAAGAGTGACGTATGAAGCAACTGTGTACAGAAAAAAGGGCCTCACGGATCGTCGAAGAGGCCCCATATAATACCGCTCCTCGTCTCAGCGGGGGCCGAGTCTTCTTGTTTTTATTCTGCAGCAAGTATAATTTACTAAAAATTTTTTCTCCCCCTTTTGACGTCCAAGCTTGTGAGTATAATTTTTTATCCCGTTTGATATATTCATTTTGTTGTTTCTCCAAGATAAATGGAAGTTCAGCTTCACTGCGTTGAATAGAATCTATCCATGTATTTGACTTGATAGCGACCTTGCGTAGACATGGTCAATTCCAGGAAACTTTCAAGTAGGTACTTCTATGTATAGACTGTAACACATGTGTATTTTACTTCATTTTTCTAAAATACATGTATACCTCTCCAAGTCCAAGTGTCAGTCTAAGTTTCTCAGGAATTTAGTCTATTGTTTTCTTCTTCTCCATGCTTGGTCCCACTTGGAGTTTTCCGGTCCTCGGTCCTCAGTTTTCAATATATTATTTTTTTTTTTTAAGAAATAGTAACTGAGTTTCCTTTTTTGCGATTCGCTTCAAAGTCCGAGGTTGAGAATCGAGGGTGTAATAAAAATCACATGTTGGCTGACAGAGTAGAGTGCTGGTAAGTAAACTACTTCAGGTATGTGTATAATAAATGGTACTGCTTTAACTGCATGAGAAAATCTGTTTGCAGAGTATACATATATAGAAATAGCTAACAATCGAGAAACCGGTGGCCAACACGTGTCGGCTGATAGACTTGTCAGTGAATATATGAAGGTATGTCCACATGTTGAGCAATAAACGCAACAATAATAATATATACCAGCTATGTGCATACGCTCCATAGTATATAGATAGACAAGATGGGATTTGGAGTTATTTTACATTTTTTCTTCAAACATTTTTGTTTATGGTTGAAGCTAAAGGTATATGGATAGGTGTATCCTTGATGCAACGCTTAAATTGTCACGTGCGTCTTTTCATGCTACCATGTGTACCAAATATTGCCTGTTGATTTTGTCTTATTTTTCATTTACTTTAAAACTTAACTTTAGTTTTGTTTTTTTAGTTATTCAGAAAATTAACAAGATTCATTATGATATTTTGTTTGCTTCAAATATTTTGAGAAAATATATGCGTGTTTTGTAGAAGAAATTAACGGGCTGACTACCCGTGAAAAAATTTTCTGATCAGACTATATCAGGCCTGATATAACCCGTCCATATCAGGCCTGATATGGAAATTGGCCATATCAGACTATGTATGCCTTGATATAAGTATATCAGACTATGTAAAAAAAATTATATATCATTATATTACATAATTATAAATGAAAAATAGCCCTATATAATTATGTATAATTATTTTCATAGGAAATAAAAAAATCGGCGCGAGTGGGAATCGAACCGTGGACCTACCGCTTGAAAGACTAATTTACTACCCGTTTACCAAAGAGATTTATTTGGAGAACAGAGTTTATTATAACTACAAGTAATGCAAATCGTATACATGATCGATTCGTAGTGAACAAAATTTTTTATCTAATTTATTAATTATTAACTGTCAATATTTATATATAATAATGGTATCTATATGTAGATTTATAAAATTATCTATGTATACATTAAATTGCAAAAATGATTCTACGATATATTGTTAAGGTACTTCGTTGCTTTAGAATTTATAATTTCTTTGAAATTAAAAAAATAATCGAGGTAAAATCAGAATTGAAAGCTTAAATTTTGATGGAATTATTTGATTAGTATATGGAACTATATATTGCTGGAGGGCCTGGCTAAAAATTTTTGAACTTGACAAAACTAATAATTTTTGTGAAATTAAATTTTTTTTTTAAGTTCCTATTATTTCATCCAAAAAATACTATATGTTAAAAGATTGTTAATCATTGGAGTAACAGACTCTTAGATAGAAAAAGAGAATGTTTTATGGTAATCACAAAATACCCACTGGAGTAAAAAAAATTATATAGAATTTTATATGATTCATATATAATTGTATATGAATTATATATACATCTATATAATTATAAATGAATTACATATGCTTCTATATAATTAGATATGAATCATATATAATGATATATAGTTTTTTTTACTCGGGTATGCCTTTATATGAGTACATAAGACTACTTATGTGCTGGTAAGGGTATGAGTATATCAGACTATATGAATCCATATCAAGTTATATCAACCCTGATCAGGGATTTTTTTTTCAAATTTATCAAAGTATACATAACTTTATAAGGTTATATCAGGGCATATCAGGACCTATTAAAAAATAATGTAAAATTAGATATGAGCATATCAAGCTATATCAAGTCTGATATATACATATCAAATTGATAAGGCTTGATCAGGCCTGATATGGCCAATTTTCATATCAGGCCATATCAGGACATAAAAAATTAAATATGGACGTTTCAGATATGAACATATCAAAAATTTTTATATGGCCTTATCAGCTCATATCAAGCCTGATCAGAATATTTTTTCACGGGTATAGATAGGTAAAAATGCTTTAGAAAAATTAATTATTTTGTGATTGCTTTATGAATTCATAAGAAAATTATTTTTTAATGGAAAATATAACGGAGATTTTAAGAATTAATTAAAGTTAATTCATTTTAGGGGATCGTGACAAAAAAATATTGATTGTATTTAAATAAAATTGAAATATTGTTAAATTAAGAAAATTTTCTTTTGATTAATTTTTCAAAAACATTTTTCAGGTTTTTACTGAAAGTTTTTGATGACTTTTTTTAACAAAAAAAATTTAGTTTTGTAAACACAAAGTCAATTTTAAAATTAAGTTTACATTACATAATAATCACACCAGGTTTTCAAATTTTAGTAGAAAAGAAAAAAAATTTAATCTAAATTTAAAAAGTTTTTAATCTCATAATGAGATGATTTTATGAAATGATCTTAATAATAATATTCAACTTATGTTACAATAAAACAATGATATCAAAACGAATACAAAAGTAAAATTTCATTAAATCTGTCTGAGAAATTAGGTAATTTTTGGCCTAGACTGATAGTGGGGTATGCAAATTGAAGTTTATTTAATAAGTTTTCAGATGCAATTTACAAAAATTTTACAAGTTATCTTCTTCAAACATTTTTGTTTATGGCTGAAGCCAAAGGTATATGGATAGGTGTATCCTTGATGCAACGCTTAAATTGTCACGTGCGTCTTTTCATGCTACCATGTGTGCCAAATATTGCCTGTTGATTTTGTCTTATTTTTCATTTACTTTAAAACTTAACTTTAGTTTTGTTTTTATAGATACTCAAAAAATTAACAAGATTCATTATGATATTTTGTTTGCTTCAAATATTTTGAGAAAATATATGTGTGTTTTGTAGAAGAAACGAACGGGCTGACTATAGATTGGTAAAAATGCTTTAGAAAAATTAATTATTTTGTGATTGCTTTATGAATTTCAATATTAAATTTAGTTTTGAATCATATTTAATGAGTTTCTTAAGAAAAAATTTTTTAATGGAAAATACAACGGAGTTTTTAAAAGTTAATTAAAGTTAATTCATTTTAAGGATTTGTGACAAAAAATATTAATTGTATTTAAATAAAATTGAAATATTGTTGAATTAACAAAATTTTCTTTTGATTAATTTTTTTTTTAATTTTTCAGGTTTTTTTACTGAAAGTTTTTGATAACTTTTTTTAAGAAAAAAAATTCAGTTCTGTAAACACAAAGTCAATTTTAAAATTAAGTTTACATTATATAACAATCACACCTAGTCTTCAAATTTTAGTAGAAAAGAAAAAAAAACTGTAATCTAAATTTAAGAAGCTTTTAATCTTATAAACTCAAATCCACTTAAAAAAAAGGCGTTAGATCATTTTCTAGTGTTGACTGAATTATTCACACGTGAAGAAAGTGGTCGATTTATAATAATGTGTACGGATAAGCATGCATATAACATTGAAACAATATACAAATCTGTGAATGACGGAGGAAGTCGTCGGTGAAAGCTTCACTGAAAAGCTTCCCGTCAATGTTTGTTTCACTTCGTGTCTTCTCTTCTTTCACTTTGTTTTTTCTTTGTTGAAAAAAATTGAAGATCTAGACCACCCTGATCGCATCTTTCTGTGTACATGTACATACACACACGTATGTACAACTTACGTAATTAAAAATCCTTATTTTCTATTATTAAAAATAATTTTATTTTTAAAAAGTAAACTTTCTAAAACTTTCAATTTAAAATAGATATTAATATTATGTATTAAAGATTTAATTTTATATGTAGAAACGATCATTCAATATTAAGCGATATTATTTATTTATTTATTTGTAAAGAAACGCCCTCGGCAATTTACAACAATATGTTACATTTTTATGTATAGAATGTTTAGAATTAATAATTTTATACAATACATAGCATCTGCAAAGAGAAGATAAATTTAAGAAATTTAAAAAAATTTTTAAAATTAAAAAAAACAAAAAAAAATTTTCTTTTAATTAAATTTGAAACAAAAAATTATAATAAATTATGTTCACAATAATTTGAACTGTCGCAAAAATTTTTTTTGAAAAAATTTTTAAAATCGAGCGTTGTGCTTTATTCTTTTTTAATTGGATTTTTTTTTTTGTTATCTGAGAAGAAATATCAATAAAATAAAGTATAAAATAAAATTAACGAACGTAAAAATAGACATTTTATCGTATCTATACGTTTCAATAAAAATAAATCAAGTTGTTCGCTAAGTATCGTCTGACCAAATTATGACCACACACATGGAATGTCTAGTATTCCAAGAACTGTGGTCAAGTATCTACAGTCATTACATAGTAAATGATCTTGAGTTTCTGTAAAGTAGAACTTTTTCATTTTTATCACACTCATACTATCAATTTTTTTATTTTTTTATCTTTTCAAGAACTGTCAAATTTTTATATAAATAAAAAAACAATCAATTTTCAAGAAATAATAAATAAAAGAAATTTTTGATTAACAAATTACTTGAACCAAATACAGTACCGTCCCGCACGTGCAGAAATTTTGCATTTTGTAAATATAAACGATGATAATGAGGGACGTACCAAGCTCCCGTAGTGTTTGGATACATACCACCAGTAAACGTACAATAAAGGTGACAACAACCGAATTCAAAATTTAGCTAAGAGGTAAGCATTACAATACTCCTCTTTGCACCTTTATGAAACGAGAATAATAAATAAGATGGCATTGGGATTATATGACCGACCCTTATGGAAAATTTCTTCGGGAATTCCCTGGTTTTATTGCTGTTTTTTTCTCAGGGTTTATTTACAAACACATTTTTAAATTATTTTTCTTATTAAATGACAATGTACTTACTACATTTAACAAGTCTTCAGCAATTAAAACTTTAAAATTAAAAATTAAGAAAATTTTCAAAGTTAAAATAATACAGCGATAATTAATGGCTTATAAATAAAAACTATGATAACAACAACAATAATAATATTAATATTAATAAAATGATAAAAATTTCTTTACAGACCTAAAATTGGGAAAATACTAGCCCGCATTTGTCCTCGCCTAGGATTACAAGAAGCCTATAAAATTTTCATAATCCCAGCTCTAAGAGTCCTGGGGATTTTCAGCTGGTGGCCAGGTATTTATAGCTTTAGCACGAGCCGGTAAAATACCCGCTGTCGCAATTTTTCCCCAAATTACCAAATTATCTTTTTGTCCGTTTTCAATTGTCATTTTATGCAGAATTTATAATGCGAAAGTACTTTAAAAGAATCTATTGAGAATGTACTGGTGGATTTTTTTTTAACTAGAGCTTTATTTTATTACATGAAAATAAATAAAAAAACTTGAATAAAAATTAGTGACAATGTGTTTGGAATCTCATTTAATGAAGACCTGGAGATTATTATTATTTAGCCACATGTTTGCAACACATGTTTGCTGAATTTTTCCATGCTAGGCCATTTGCTGAAGGTCGCAGGTATGGTATACATATGTTGGACCAAAAGTCATGTGAAAATTAAATTTAATATATTTATGTATGCACTTAATTTCTACTCGATTCACACGTACCAAACGATCCGTATGTATGCATACATATATATTTTTTTTATATTTATTAAAAATAATTAGCAAATTTGTTGAACATTGGTGACTTTAAAATTCTAGAATTTATCTTAATCTCTAAAATTTGATTTATTAATATAATCCTTCTTTAAATACACAATAAATTTTCAGTAATTTAAAAGTTGAATTAATAACTGATAATAATAAAAAATTAAAATAAAATATGTAATTAGAAAAATGTATCAGATTTCAAAGATTCTATTAAATCGTCTGCTTTATTTCTAACAGATTTATTTCATATTATTGAAAAAATTTATTTTTATTTAAGTTTATTATATTTCGACTTGGGTGGACATAAGAAGGACTGATAATTATTAAAGTACTGCTCCACCTTTTTTTTTAAACATAAAATAATTATCAAAATCTTTATTTCTTTTGGTTATCTTCTTTTTTCTACAATCTCGGCTGTAAAAAAAATAATTTGGAGAAAAAAATAACTAAAAAGTAAGTTTTTAACATTAATACTAAAAAAAAAAAATATTTAGTTTGAATCTAAAATCAATTACCAAAATTTAAACATACTTATTATTGCTAAAAATCGAATTATTACAACAATTCAGAAGAAAATTAAAACCTATAATAGAAATTAGCTGACAATTCGCAATTTTTTCGGATTTTTCTTAATAAATGATTATAAGAAAAAAATATCTTTACTATTGAAATACTCAACTCTTCTTCTATTCCGTAAATAATTATTCTATCCAATAGATAACTCATAAATATAAAAATAAATTTAGTAAAACTTTCACTTGAAAAGTTTGTTTGAAAAAAAGTAAACATTTGGTAAGTTAAAAAATGTTAGTTGTTAAGCTGGCAATAAAGGTCTGAGCAATAAAATTTTAGTGTTAAGATAGTTTATAATAGCGCAAACATATGTTTGGAAAGTAGCTAACTCTTGCAAGTGGTAGACACGTTGCAGCACTACTAAACTGAATAATATTTAAGATGGGAGTCTATAATATAATACAATAATTTAGTTTTGTTTAGATTACTTATTCTCATCATTATCATATATGTATATAAATAATATATATCTGTATAAACAAATACCAACTGTATATTACTATAGTGTAAATTAAGTAAGTACATTGTCCCACGGTTACATTGCTCCGCATGTTCGACATATGGTATCGTAAAGGTACATAGGAAGCATCAGCGCAAAATGTCTTTGAGTTTAGAATCATAAATCACACTTCGGTAAACAAAACAAGCTGAGATATTTTTTCTCTAATTTGTTTATAAATATCAAGTATAGTAATTGCAATTGTAGTAAAATAAAAAATTCATTTTATTTTTATTTCAATTATAAAAAAAATATTTTTAAGAAATTTGCACTTAAAAATTTTTTTAAATTTCTAGATATGGAATTTTTTTAATCGCAATATAATTATAAAAATGTAAAAAATTGACAGATATATATTAATTTCAGTATCATGAAATCATAACATTTATTTTGTAATTATAGTTTTAAATTCATGCTTATTCATTGTCACAATTATTTTGTATTTTATATTTGGGTTTTTTTTTTTTTTTTTTTTCCTTTAGAAAGCCGGATAAGTAATAAGGTAAAAGTTTATATTATATATTCTCAGGTAAGTAGATTCAAATTCGTTTAATTACTGGGAGTCCCCAGGTCCTGTAGTCTAGAGGGCTTAAGTTAAGAGAATCGCTGGGGTTTTCCGAGCAATAAAACCGAGCCGTCATTCTTGTATGCAGTTGCCGTAAAAGTAAATACAGTTGTCCTTTTTGACACTCAATATCTTGACTATTCTTCGGGAACCTTGAAGACCAGGTACCTTGGTGAGAATATAATAATTTCACTGGTGGCCACTTAAAATTTTTCGCATATTAAGTATCGGCTGGGACAGATGTTAGATTTCGAATTAAAGGTAATAACTTTGATAATTTGTAGCTTTTTTTAATACAAAAAAAATTATATCAGAATCTGGTATCTTTTTTTTTTTTAATTTTTTAGTATCAAGTATTGTGTGTAACAATATAGTTTTTTTGAAAAAGTTTTAAAATAAAAATTTACAATAAGTAGTTAAGATGACAAAAAAAAATTTTACCTTGCGATGGTGCAACTTGGTGCATTAAGTCGGAAGTCGTAAAAGGCTCTTGAGAAATAATTGACTTTTGTAAAATTTCCCAGACGATAATTCCATCTTGGGGAAAAAAATTTATCCTCAAAGATCTAAACCCAGCATTTAACTTAGATTTACTTAGATCTCGATTTGTCATTTGTTACTTACGTAGTATAGAGATAAAGAGAAAAAAAAGCAAATCATCTCGAGTACAAATTTTGTGTGTAAAAGAGATTGTAAAGCCATATGAAAATTTTTCTTTCGCCTCGATACTTAAATACGTAATTTAAGTTTTAAATCTTAGAAAATTAGTTTTGTTCATTCTCTTTTCAAAGATTATGTAGATTTTTTCAAATTAAATATAAAGTAAAACTTTGCGATCTAAAGAAAATTAATAATTTTAATAAGAAGTCACAATTTTAAATTTTAATGAAAAATTTCATTGTTTTATTACAACTTGTAACTTCTGAAAAATTAATTTAGCAACAATATTAATGCAAAAGTCTAAAATAAAAAATAAATAAAATTTTTAAATTACGAATTTTTAAGCTTTGAATTTAGAAACATTAAAAAAAAATAAACAATTTTACAAAATAATTTTTTAGATTCTTTAACTTGATATATTTTAACGAAAAGTTTTATTATGTCAAAATGAAAAAAAATAAACTTTTGAAACTATGTAAAAAAATACTCAAATGCTTTTTTAAATTTAAAAATATGATAAAATTTCTTACAAAGCTCTGACACAAAATTTTAACAGCAAAACTTAAAAAAAAAATTTTCTTCCGACAAATTTTGAATTTTTGCATAACATCCGCTTGCAATGGATTTCAAAATGCACCCACTCTGAAAAAAGGTGTTATTAACGTAAATACAAAATTAGGAAAATATCAAAGCGTATGACAGTAATCATTATTATGATATCAAAGTGACATGGTTGGTAAATTTTATAAATACCTCATACTCATATATAGTTACGTATGAGCTGACGCGATGATACGGTGATGGGCAAATGAGACGAAATCATGCTAGTCTTGGCGTTAATCCAATATTTAATCTTTAATCATCCAGGAGATAAATAATCATCATTATTATTATCGCGATCAAAGAAAATCGTCGTAATTTATTAAAATCAACCGGCTGTCGCGGTAAAAAATATCTTCAAAAAAAAAACGCCAATATCAACATTTCAATGATAATAAAAATAAATAAACAAATAAATAAATAACAAAATATAAAAGCACAACCAATTGACTTCTGAAACAATGATATAAATAATCAGGCTCCCTTCTTCCAAGCTCATCTAGATCGCCGTGACGGAGGCATCATAATACACAAATCTTACATTACTATACATTAGCTGGTAGGTCTGGATGTGATGCCTCAGCTCTGGACCCCAAGCTCAGCTTTCAAGTTTTGTGTGGGTGGGGACGACTGACAGCAAGTTGGGATAAAAGAAAATTCTCGGGGTGGGGCTAACATCTGAGCGAGAGAGAAGATGGAGGCGGGCTTGGTTGGCTAACTGACGTGATCTTCTGAAGTTAAGATTCTGGCGTCAGTTTGCTAGACCGGCAGACGAATCAAGACTCGAGTCAAGACGAGACACTCATCTCTAAAGCCATTGTCAATTTT
The DNA here is from genome assembly GCF_020080835.1 of Cotesia glomerata. NCBI lineage: Eukaryota > Metazoa > Arthropoda > Insecta > Hymenoptera > Braconidae > Cotesia > Cotesia glomerata. The sequence goes on from NC_058160.1 coordinate 25,544,881, forward strand.
GCTCCGAGTACTTGGAAGAGTTTTTTACGACTCTTGTCTACAGTTTTTTACAACTATTGTCTTGGCTTTAAGTGCATCCGCAGGTGAAGTACCAAGTGGTGATCAAGTGTTTGAAAAAAAAAATTCAATTCAAGTGTTTTATTTAGATAATTTATCAATACCAATGATGCAAGCACAGCAACTGGTGACTATATCGGCTCCCAAGCCGGTTCCCAATCTTTATTATCTGGTAGACTCACCAGGAATCCCCCACAATGGAGGAAATCTACAGAGCGCAGGGATTCCACACAGCGCGGGCAGTTCTGCAAGCAATTCGCCGGTTCAATTTGAACGTTTTTCATCTCCAAATCATTTAGTGGACTTGAGTAGTCCTCAGGAACCCCGGCTGCTTCCGGAGTTCCATCACCCTCACCATCACCATTTAGAACATCTTCACAACCCGCATCATCAACATCAACAGCAGCAGCATCACCACCATCATCATCCCCTTCAAGTTTATCAATCTACTCCTACAAATTTCTACAACTATTACGACTCCTACGAAGACAGCAAAAGATCTCAAAATTTATCCCACTCCCAACTTGATTATGACCGACACGATTCACCGGGATTCATCTCAGACCAAAGTCCTGAACACGATCAAATTTATGTCCCAAACTCGTCTTCTCCTTTGCAAATGTACAACTCACCCGACGGTGGTGAAAGTGCCGGAGGAGCAGATGAAATTTCTTCAGAGTCACCCCATTATAATAATTCTCAAAACAGCGATATCGTTGAGTACAAGCCAGTGATTACGAACAAAAAAGTGCCGGGTATTGTAAATGCGAACAAACGTAAAATAGTTATGGAAGAAGCTTCCTCGTCTTCGAAAAATTATGATCGTGAGATTAAAACTGAGGATGGAATTAAGCGAAAACGAAAAATTAGTGTTAATGATGAATCTGAAAATGAAAGTATTGCTTCTTCTTCGGGATCTAAGAGAAAAATTCGCCGTAAAAGTGGTGCTAGCTATGAAGAAATTCAAAATCAACGCGTTATGGCTAATGTAAGAGAAAGACAAAGGACTCAGAGCCTTAATGAGGCTTTTACTTCTCTCAGAAAAATCATTCCAACTTTACCAAGTGATAAATTAAGTAAAATACAAACTTTGAAACTTGCTACCAGATACATTGATTTTTTATATCACGTATTGCACGGCGTAGACAACTCAGATAATGGCAATTGTCCTGATGATAGTGATGGTAAGATTCAAAATGTAAGCTTTATATATTTTTTAATTTTAATTTTTTTTTTTAATTAAAAAAATTTCAGTCTTCGTTAAAATTTTTTTGGTTTAAATAAACTTCTTTTATGAAAATTAATTTATCAGATATTTATTAAATTTTAACAATTAAATTATGGCAAAAAAAAAAAAAGAAAAAACAAATTGACATGTAGAAATTTTAACAAATTAAAAATGCAATTTTTTTTTAATTATTTTTCAGAACAAATTTATTTGTTAAAAAAAATTAAAAAGTTATCAAGTGACTGCTAACTTTAATGTCATACTTTTTTTTCTGTTTGAATTATTTTAGCATGAAAAAAATTTCGGATAAATAGGTATTTGTCCAAGACATAAAAGACTTGATTGATAAATGTTTACCTTGGATATAACAAAGAATACACTTTACCGGGTTATTAAATCACGGGCCAGTGAGTCAGATAAGTACGACGGTTGACGCGTGTAAATGCAACTAAGCCAAGACAGGCGCCAATCTTCAACAAACGTCTTCATATATATAAAATATATATACATTTTCATTTACATATACAGAAGTTAATGTGATTTATATAGACGTATATATATTTATATTTATATAATATTTAAAAATTCTGTTTACTTTATAGTAGTTTTATTATTTTAGAGCCAGTAGTAGGCTAAATGATGAGACAAGAAAAGACTTTATGGCCCGTGTTGATAGTCTAGTATGCTCATTTACAAAAATTATATCTGCGTAGACAAAAATATTTATACCAACAAATTACCAACGTGCTTAATTAATTTTTATTTTTTTTTAGGTCACTTGAATCCGAGAAATGCGATTTTGGAGGCTCGAGAAATAGCAGCGTCTACACCGTGCACATACATGGCTCACCAGAAACTTTCAGATGCATTCAGATTTTGGCGAATGGAAAGTGATTGGCATCCCAACTAAGTAATTTTATCAAGAAAAAAAAAACAAATTGTGGTAAAAATAATAACCTTAAGTACTCTTCTCTTTTATATTGTACATACGGTGCGGGTTTATTTCTTACTTTCGCTGGCTCGAAAGTATTAAGAAATGACCGAAGAAGATTTATTTTGTAAAGCCGGACAATGGATGGGCATTTTCATTGATCCTTAGAACTTAAAGCTTGAAAGATTACCAAGTATAATACCATTGGCGACAATGGAGAATTATTACTATTACTATTGGATTTTCCAAAGTATCTTTCTTGTAATGTTATATACAAACAAATTCAAGTCCATAGTATAGACTGTAGTCGAAAGAGAGACCGGGAAATTTTATTCCGAAATTCTTATGGTTTTATTTTATTTTGTAATTTATTATATTTGTGTTAAATTAGGGTTTAAAAAATTTTCGTGGGAAAAAGCAAATTAGTTTACAGTATATATTGCATTAACTTACGGGATATTCCCCGAGGACTTTTGTTTTAAAAAGTTTAATATAAACAGACCAAAAATGAAATAAAAAAATAATTATGAGGGGAGATATATGTGGAAGCTGTCGTCGTTGCCCGGAAAAATATTATTTTTTCTTAAGCTAAGACGACTCTGTACTAGATGGATGGATGGATGGATGGATGGATGGATGGATGGGTAGAAGGATAAATGGATGGATGGCGGAGCCTTGTTGAGTATGCAGCCGACTAGACATGTGTATAGTTTATATATATTAACTTCTTCTTCTTCTTCTTCTTCTTCTTCTTTATTTTATTTTACTTGTATGCTCGGCTAGGTGGCTTAGCCACTAATACACAACATATAATATAACACACAGTAGCAAAGTTAATATAAGTCTTCTTCTTAACTTCTTTCTTTCTATTCATACGCAAGTCGCGTCAATTTCTCTCTCAGGGGGCCCAAGACGACCGACCCCGTATCGTGTGAATATTTTGGATAGCTTTCGTGGTTATTTTAAAACCACGCGCTCAGCTAAACTCACAGCTAAGCGCGTTTAACTGTTTTGCGGTATGAGTATTTGCTGATATAAGATTTTTACCTTATTTTTTTTTAAACAAAGAAGAAAAAATCATTGCTTTGATTCTAGACTTTGAATTGAACTTTTTGTTTATTTTAAATTTTTTATTAAAGAAAATAATAATTGGTTAAAAAGTTTATGGTGCGATTTTTAAAAATTAAGTAAATTACATCACAGGAAAAAAAAATTTGTGTGAAAAAAAAGTTAAAATTTTTTTTCAGCAAATAGTGATCATAAATCTCGTTGGATTCAATTAAAAAAGACAACTACAGTGAGACAGAGAGTCTCCTGCAGACTACCAGTGACGTTTTTGGGGAGTGAAGCTATGCTATAAAAACAAACTTAATAAATACAAATTTTTTTCTTACGCCACATTTTATACACTGGTATGACAACTAAAGCTACCAGATTTTTATTTCCTTCATTTATTTTAATTTGATTTTTTTAATTTTATTTATTGTCTACTACTTTTTTAATCACTCGGTCCTGGTTATTTTCTCACGATTTAGATTTTACACTTAAAGCTAGTGCGAAATTTAAAACTAAAAGTACTTGTGTTTTATTTCACTAATTAAAATATGCTTATTATTCTTATTAATTCTATAGTAAAAATCGCTAGCATCCCTGCAGCGATCATGCAGTTATTATTCACCAAAGATTCAATAATATATAAACATGAAAATCCAATCATCACAATTAATTCATACTTGTACAATGTACATAAATTAGTATTTTTAATTTACTTTTCTAATCAGATGTAAATCATTTTTAAATTACCAACAATTAGTTTATAATACTACACTATATTAAGAAATTCGAATATAATTAATAATAATAGTAATGTAAATATATTTATTATCATCATGATAAACCGTCGCTCTTACGAACAATACACATAATTTTGTTACGGTAAAATTGGTATGCGGCCGGTTGATGCAATTAAATAAATTATTAATTAATGTTAATAAACAATATACTACTAGCGTACTACGGATGATTCAATCATTCGATAATAGAAATGAGATATAATAACAATTGTAAATATACATTTTAATAGATATTAATATTAATTTGTAAATATTAATTAATGTTAGTGCGCATACTTGGAAATATTTTTTTTTTAGTAACTAAGTGCAAAATAAAAATATCATTCCTTGATTCGTATGCAATTTAGCATTCGGTACTTCACTTTATTTATAATGTAAAGCCCAGTATTTTTGTAATTAATGAAAATTATAAATTTTAATAAATGATCTTTTGATAAATTTAGTTTTTTTTTTTTTATTATTAACAGTTTAATTTATTCCTTAAAGATTGCTTGTATAAATTATTTTTCATGTGATCTAAAGAAGCGAGACTTCGATTTTGGACATTACAATACTGGTTGTTGACAAATTTACTTTTTATTTCAATGAGAAGTATAGATGGTGTTAACGATGTTACATCATATTCTTATAATCAAACCAGGTACCTTCGAATCTGATAGAAATATCTGATATTTTTTTCTTACTTTATTATTGATAAATCAATTAGTTCGATTTAAAAGAAGAACTCTTAAACTAAAAAAATAATTTTGAAGAGTTTCTTGAATTAATTTTGAATTAAACAGAAAAATTCTTTAATCAATTCAAAATCATTTAAATTAAGCTAAGAATAATTTTTTATTTCGAATAAAAATGAAGAAATTTTTAAAAATATGATTTTCTTGGTAAAATATTTTTCTCTTAAATCAACTTAATTTTAAGCCGCATGTACAAGTTAATTCATTAAAATATTTCAAGTTTTAAACCTTAAATTTTTGGCAAGATATTACAAAATTTTAATCTTCATGATAATTTAATATTTAACATAAAAAAAAGAAATGATCGTTAATTATTTATCGTAATTTTGAAGTATCCTTTGAAAATATTCCGAATTTTTAATAATGATTTTTAAACTAAAAGTTTAAAAAATGTATAATTTTATCAAAATGGTAATTGTTATCGCTTTTCAAGAAATGGATATCAAGATAGAAAATGAATAAAAATAACAAAAAGAGTATTCGATGTGCATTTTAACCTAGATTTAATATAAAGATCATTTTAAATCTCCGCCCAGTTAGCGTTGCAGTTGGCTTGGAAGTTATCAATTGCAAGAACTCGACATCCAATAGTTGCGCTTCTTTTTGTTTCAAGGCGGTCATTTTTACCTCTTATGATTGATTTTATGATTAGAAAATCTCATTACACTCACATTTAATTAATAACCATCGGACTATACTTCGATACAGATGATGAGTCAAAAAATAAATTAATTACTATATTAAATTCATTAAGTTCTAATTTTTAATGGTTCAATCATTAGAAAAATTTCTAGTGATGAAATTTAAAGTGATGAAATCATAAGAACTATTGACAAAAAAAAGAACGTCGAGTGAAGGATAACAATGCATTAGAACTGACATCAATTATATTGAAGATATATAATAAAAAAGTGTTCTATGAATAAAACAATTATTTTCAAAGTTTTTTAGTTACTGCTAGATAACGATGACCCTGAGATATATATTTATAATTATTTTTTTCGAGAGACTAAAGAAATCAGCCGTCGTTTTAATGAAAATTTTAGATTTTGATTTAATATACATACTTATTTGCCTAACATATTTGGATGATTTAAGTCATTATTGATGTCAAAATGCGAGGAATTAATTTTAAAAGAAGCATTACTTTGTTTGTGAACAGACTAAGAAATAATTAAATGCCAAAAATATTGACTACTTCATTAGCGATTTCCTGATTCTACAGCTCTATATAATTAAATTAGATACATAAAAGTCACGTAAACAGTACGGGTTTTGTATTTTATATGATTATATATTTCGAGTTGAGCACAACATGCAAACTTTCAAGCCTCCTCTTTCGTCACTGCTCCTTACGGACGGACTATAAAGCGTTTTTATAGCAGCACAAGTAGCTTTTGGCAGTTTAAAATCTGTTTCGTTAGCCTGTACGACGCGATTTAATCTGAGATTCATGGAAGTATTTGAGAAAAACAAGATAAATGTAAGCAAACGTAAAAATTCTTCATAGAATAAAGCTTGTAATTTAGTAAATATAAATATGAATCAGTAACTCAGGCAAGTTTAAAAAAAAATTATTTTCCAATAGTGTTATGTTTTTAAAATTTTTATTTAATATAGCTTTACATTCATATACTTAAATTAAGAAAAAAGGAGTACATTATTAAAATAAAGTAATTATATATAGCGCTAGATTTGATGGTATATACAAACGAAAAAATAAATTATATCAACTAATACAGAAGTTAAGAAACAAAATTCCGTATAAAGAAGTTTTGTATAAAAAATAATTTATTTCCTACTTTTATGAACGAGATAAAATTTCTCTAAACAATTTCTTGATGGAATATTTTTGACGTTCATTGTGATGAAGTGTAAACCGAAATTTGGGTCGAATATTTGGTCTACGAAAAAATCGTTGGAGCTTGAAAAAAAATCGATAAACTGATTACAACATGAAATATAAAGCAGCGAGTAATGCAAACACAGTAGTCAAGCCTGGAACATTACAAGCTGAAGACCCGGTAAAACTGTCATCAGAGGAATTGTAAAGTCCGGCCAGAGATATTTTGCGAGCGAGACTGTTAGTTTTCAGAACAGTTGTTTCGAGCGGTTTTTGTTGCTCAGGATTTTTTGGACCAACATTATCTTTATTTTCTTCCACTTCACCGGCGTTCTGGTGATCTTTATTTCCGGTACTCGGTTTTTGGGGACCAACGTTATTTTTATTTTCTTCCACTTCACCGACGTTTTGGTCATCTTTATTTTCGGTACTAGGATTTTTGTGACCAACGTTATTTTTATTTTCTTCCACTTCACCGACGTTTTGGTCATCTTTATTTTCGGTACTAGGATTTTTGTGACCAACGTTATTTTTATTTTCTTCCACTTCACCGGCGTTCTGGTGATCGTTATTACCGGTACCAGGATTTTTGTGACCTACGTTATCTTTATTTTCTTCTGCTTTATCGGCGTTATGGTGATCGTTATTTCCGGTGACCGGTTTTTGGGGACTAACATTTTCTTTTATTTCTTTCACTTCACCGGCGTTCTGGTGATCGTTATTTCCGGTACGCGGTTTTTGGGGACTAACGTTATCTTTTTTTTCTTCCACTTCACTGGCGTTTTGGTCATCTTTATTACCAGGACCAGGATTTTTGTGACTAACGTTATTTTTATTTGCTTCCACTTCACCGGCGTTTTGGTCATCTTTATTTTCGGTACCAGGATTTTTGTGACCTACGTTATCTTTATTTTCTTCTGCTTTATCGGCGTTATGGTGATCGTTATTTCCGGTGACCGGTTTTTGGGGACTAACATTTTCTTTTTTTTCTTCTACTTCACCGGCGTTCTGGTGATCGTTATTTCTGGTACGCGGTTTTTGGGGACTAACGTTATCTTTTTTTTCTTCCACTTCACCGGCGTTTTGGTCATCTTTATTACCAGGACCAGGATTTTTGTGACTAACGTTATTTTTATTTTCTTCCACTTCACCGGCGTTTTGGTCATCTTTATTTTCGGTACCAGGATTTTTGTGACCTACGTTATCTTTATTTTCTTCTGCTTTATCGGCGTTATGGTGATCGTTATTTCCGGTACGCGGTTTTTGGGGACTAACGTTATATTTTTTTTCTTCCACTTCACCGGCGTTCTGGTGATAGTTATTTCCGGTACGCGGTTTTTGGGGACTAACGTTATCTTTTTTTTCTTCCACTTCACCGGCGTTTTGGTCATCTTTATTACCAGGACCAGGATTTTTGTGACTAACGTTATTTTTATTTTCTTCCACTTCACCGGCGTTTTGGTCATCTTTATTTTCGGTAACAGGATTTTTGTGACCTACGTTATCTTTATTTTCTTCTGCTTTATCAGCGTTATGGTGATCGTTATTTCCGGTACGCGGTTTTTGGGGACTAACGTTATCTTTTTTTTCTTCCACTTCACCGGCGTTCTGGTGATCGTTATTTCCGGTACGCGGTTTTTGGGGACTAACGTTATCTTTTTTTTCTTCCACTTCACCGGCGTTTTGGTCATCTTTATTACCAGGACCAGGATTTTTGTGACTAACGTTATTTTTATTTTCTTCCACTTCACCGGCGTTTTGGTCATCTTTATTTTCGGTAACAGGATTTTTGTGACCTACGTTATCTTTATTTTCTTCTGCTTTATCGGCGTTATGGTGATCGTTATTTCCGGTGACCGGTTTTTGGGGACTAACATTTTCTTTTTTTTCTTCCACTTCACCGGCGTTCTGGTGATCGTTATTTCCGGTACGCGGTTTTTGGGGACTAACGTTATCTTTTTTTTCTTCCACTTCACCGGCGTTTTGGTCATCTTTATTTTCGGTACCAGGATTTTTGTGACCGACGTTATCTTTATTTTCTTCTGCTTTATCGGCGTTATGGTGATCGTTATTTCTGGAAACCGGTTTTTGAGGACTAACATTTTCTTTTTTTTCTTTCACTCCACCGGCCTTCTGGTGATCGTTATTTCCGGTACCCGGTTTTTGGGGACTAATGTTTTCTTTTCTTTCTTCCACTTCACCGGCGTTTTGGTCATCTTTATTACCGGTACCCGGTTTTTGGGAACTAACGTTATCTTTTTTTTCTTCCACTTCACCGGCGTTTTGGTCATCTTTATTTTCGGTACCAGGATTTTTGTGACCTACGTTATCTTTAGTTTCTTCTGCTTTATCGGCGTTATGGTGATCGTTATTTCCGGTGACCGGTTTTTGGGGACTAACATTTTCTTTTTTTTCTTCCACTTCACCGGCGTTCTGGTGATCGTTATTTCCGGTACGCGGTTTTTGGGGACTAACGTTATCTTTTCTTTCTTCCACTTCACCCGCGTTTTGGTCATCTTTATTACCGGTACCCGGTTTTTGGGGACTAACGTTATCGTTTTTTTCTTCCACTTCACCGGCGTTTTGGTCATCTTTATTACCGGTACCAGGATTTTTGTGACCAACGTTATTTTTATTTTCTTCCACTTCACCGACGTTTTGGTCATCTTTATTTTCGGTACTAGGATTTTTGTGACCAACGTTATTTTTATTTTCTTCCACTTCACCGACGTTTTGGTAATCTTTATTACCAGGACCAGGATTTTTGTGACTAACGTTATTTTTATTTTCTTCCACTTCACCGGCGTTTTGGTCATCTTTATTTTCGGTACCAGGATTTTTGTGACCTACGTTATCTTTATTTTCTTCTGCTTTATCGGCGTTATGGTGATCGTTATTTCCGGAAACCGGTTTTTGGGGACTAACGTTTTCTTTTTTTTCTTTCACTCCACCGGCCTTCTGGTGATCGTTATTACCTGTACCAGGTTTTTGGGAACTAACGTTATCTTTTTTTTCTTCCACTTCACCGGCGTTTTGGTCATCTTTATTTTCGGTACCAGGATTTTTGTGACCTACGTTATCTTTATTTTCTTCTCCTTTATCGGCGTTATGGTGATCGTTATTTCCGGTGACCGGTTTTTGGGGACTAACAGTTTCTTTTTTTTCTTCCACTCCACCGGCCTTCTGGTGATCGTTATTTCGTGTACCCGGTTTTTGGGGACTAATGTTTTCTTTTCTTTCCTCCACTTCACCGGCGTTTTGGTCATCTTTATTACCGGTACCCGGTTTTTGGGAACTAACGTTATCTTTTTTTTCTTCCACTTCACTGGCGTTTTGGTCATCTTTATTTTCGGTACCAGGATTTTTGTGACCTACGTTATCTTTATTTTCTTCTCCTTTATCGGCGTTATGGTGATCGTTATTTCCGGTGACCGGTTTTTGGGGACTAACAGTTTCTTTTTTTTCTTCCACTCCACCGGCCTTCTGGTGATCGTTATTTCGTGTACCCGGTTTTTGGGGACTAATGTTTTCTTTTTTTTCTTCCACTTCACCGGCGTTTTGGTCATCTTTATTACCGTTACCCGGTTTTTGGGAACTAACGTTATCTCTTTTTTCTTCCACTTCACCGGCGTTTTGGTCATCTTTATTTTCGGTACCAGGATTTTTGTGACCTACGTTATCTTTATTTTCTTCTGCTTTAACGGCGTTATGGTGATCGTTATTTCCGGTGACCAGTTTTTGGGGACTAACATTTTCTTTTTTTTCTTCCACTTCACCGGCGTTCTGGTGATCGTTATTTCCGGTACGCGGTTTTTGGGGACTAACGTTATCTTTTTTTTCTTCCACTTCACCGGCGTTTTGGTCATCTTTATTTTCGGTACCAGGATTTTTGTGACCTACGTTATCTTTATTTTCTTCTGCTTTATCGGCGTTATGGTGATCGTTATTTCCGGTGACCGGTTTTTGGGGACTAACATTTTCTTTTTTTTCTTCCACTTCACCGGCGTTTTGGTAATCTTTATTACCAGGACCAGGATTTTTGTGACTAACGTTATTTTTATTTTCTTCCACTTCACCGGCGTTTTGGTCATCTTTATTTTCGGTACCAGGATTTTTGTGACCTACGTTATCTTTATTTTCTTCTGCTTTATCGGCGTTATGGTGATCGTTATTTCCGGTGACCGGTTTTTGGGGACTAACATTTTCTTTTCTTTCTTCCACTTCACCGGCGTTTTGGAGATCTTTGTTTCCGGTACTAGGATTTTTTTGACCAACGTTATCTTTATTTCCTTCCACTTCACTGGCGGTTTGGTGATCTCTATTTCCGTTACCAGGATTTATTTGATCAACGTTTCTTTTATTATCTCGATCCTGTCCATTTCCGAGTGGTTGTGCAAGACCCAAATCTAAAACATCAACATAATGAATCTAATATTTGTTTTCAAATTTTCCATCATGTTGGGGTTTAATTAAAAATTTCCTTATTTATTACGAAACGTCAAGGACAGTTAAATATAACTTTCTGATGATGAGAGTTTCACGACATAACTCCGTCATTTTGTACACCGATAATATTAAATGATCGTAATTACTATCGTCTTTCACAATAATTACTAGTTGAGGACTGTGACGGTCCTAAATCTTTTTGTAGTAATAATTTTCATCACGATATTATTAGTTATGATCACGATGATAATAGTAGGTATCATTTTTAGGATTATATTCCTTCAAATGCAGAACATGATAACTATCGCTATTTCGATCTTTTCTATTACTATCTTGATAGTTACTATTAACATGACAAAATTTAATTCTATATCATTCCCAATAACTATCAAAACTATCAAGACTAGTAACTATTATGAAAGAACGATATTTATTATAATTATTTAATTCTTTCTGTTTACGATTATGAATTTCTATTTTGTACAAGTTGCATAAATTTCATGCTATTCTGAAAATTTATATTAATAAAGTTGTATATTATTTCGAGTATCTGTGCTGACTTTCTTAATTTGAAGGTATTATTATCATTTATATGGTAGATTTACAAATTTCATTTATTACTTTGCTGCAATTATAACGACCTGGTTATTCAATAAAACTTAAAAAGTAAAAATAAAGGATATTATTGGGATATTTCATGCCAAATCGACCACTTTCTACGCCCCTTTTCGATTTAGCTTAAATTTTTTTATCCTTTTCTATCCCATAAGTCATTTTTTTTTATTTTTTATCCAACCATAAAAATTTGTGAACTTTTGAATAAAACCGGTTTTTCACTTTCGAAATAGCTATAACTTTTTTAAAATTTGTCTTATCAAGAGGTTTAAGAAAAAATACAAGAAAAGTATTCAAACGTACTTGATGGTTTTTTTCTGAAATTTTTGGAGTTTTGAAAATGATAATTTTTAAAAAATGATCAAAACCCTATAGTTTAGTCAAAAATAGACAAAATGACAATATTTTATGTTTATACCCTCGATTACTTTAATCTTGAATCAAGAACTCGAAATCAAGATATGAAATTTTGAAATTCAAAAATCTGGTTTCCTTAACAATAACTTTCTGTACACGGAAAAAAGTAAACTGTAATAAATAACAGTCGATTTATAATAAGTAATGATCAACTGCTAAAAATTACCATTTCAAACAGTAAAATCATGATTTTACTATTCACTTTATAATATTTACCATTTAAACGTTACAATTTACTCTTTACATGGAAGAAAATATTATTTCAAACAGTAATATTCGCTATGTAAATGTCTAAAATGTTAAAGTATAATAATTAAGAATTCAGATTTTGATATTTATCATTTCGTACCTAAAAAATGATCTTATGATATCTAAAAAGTATAAAATAAAGTTAGTAAATTTCTAATACAAGCAACGTCAATATTTACAAAGTAAAATGGTAAATTTTAAACGCAACGCTAAAAATCAAACTGTAATTATTGACTTGCTTGGATTGGTAAAATGTTCATTTTAAAAGTATAATTTTTACTGTTTCAAATGTTAAATTCTCCCAGAGTGAGACCCCTTCTCTTTCATCTGAGTTCCCCTTCTCCACATAATATCGACTATATATTGAAATGGCAATTTTTATTGTTTGAAACTGTAATTTTTTAAGATGAAAGAGTCGTTGTTTACTATAGTGACAACTACTAATCACTTATTTTGGATATTAAATTATAAATTGTGGCTTTTATACTTTCTACATTAAGTTCTGTACACTGATAGAAGGATTTGTTTATAGTTAAAAATATTTGTTAATATTTAACAAATCATTTATTAGAGACCACTTTTTAGTCCTTAACAAATATTTCTTAGTATTTAAAAAGATTTATTAATATTTAATAAATGAATATCTGATTTATTAAATACAAACAAATCATTTTAAATACTAAGAAATATTTGTTTGATACTAAAAAATGGTCTCTAATAAATGATTTGTTAACTATTAACAAATATTTTTTTAATACAAATAAATCCTTCTATCAATGTAATATTTATATTTTTGCCACCCCGATGTCCGCTTTACTGTTTGAAACTATAAAAATTAACCGGGATCCGAGTGAATATTACAGTTTACTTTTTTCCGTGGACTCAAGTTCATTTTTCTCTAAATTAAATTCATTTTTCTTTCACAGGATCTTTATATCTAGCATACGTTTAAGATTGCATCTCGAGACAAGGGCGAGAGCATTTAGCATACCTGAGAATTGTAATGTTTTACTTTCATCTAAATATGCACCGATAAAAAAATTAACTTGTTTCAAGAGAAAAAGTCCTAAGTGAAGTACATAATTTTGAAGAATTAAATCAACTTAAATAATGTAGCAAAATTCTGAAATTAAGTTAAATATAACTTGAATAAAGAATACTTTCTTAGATTAAGAATTTTAATACCTGGTTCAAAATGCTCAAACTCTTTTAAATTACGTTCTTGGTTCAAGAATTTTTCACTTGAATCAAATTATTTTTTTCTATCCATGTGCGTATTTTTTGGTTATCCTGACACTCTTTGGGTTTTTAGTGATTATACCAAGTTCTCAATATAATGCTTAGAGCAAAATAAATTACAAAACACTATTTTGATTCATCATTTTTTTAAATTAATTTCTTATTTCATGTTAATTTCTTACCTGGTGATATTTCAGATACCGATTTATACATCCCTTCTCCATTCTCAACGGTGTAGAGTGCATTTATGACTTTCGTACATTCGTTTTGCGCATTTAATTCACATAGTCTTTTTGTAGGTACTATTAAAATTAAATTATGAAATATGTGGTAAGAATTAAGTATATAAATTTACTTTGCACACCCTAAACTTCCAAATAAAAAAAAATTCAACTCCATGATAATGTTTATAAGAATATTAATAATTTACAAATAATTTTTACCGAGTAATTTACTTATTCAACCGAATTTCATGTGATATATATTTAGTTTTTGTACTTATTTTAAATATAAATATATATTCTATTTTCTATACAATTTTGTCTATTCCAAGCTATTTTATAAAAGACAATAACTTGTCTCCTCTTAACTCATTCGTGATATATTTTACACTTGAAAGAAAAAAAAAAACAATTGACCTTTTTAAGTTTCCAAATAATTTCTTGTTCAAAAAAAAAGCTTAAAACAGATTTTAAAAAATTAATTGAAAAATATCTTTGTAGTATTTATCATCCGTATACAAAGAATTTTATTATAAGAACTGGAGCAATAAATTTTCTAATAATTAAAAACAGTCATGTTATAAGTCATATTGGATATCCAATAAAAAGACTTATTCCAAAAATTGAAACTTTTTTTTATTTCTAATTAAGACTTATATTGAAGTACAGACATTTTATAATTCGAACGGCAAAATATTAATTTAAGGTGTGCAATATTTTACATTAGTTTTCATCAGAACTACCCAAGCGTCAGAAAGAAATGATGAGTTTTTGGTAGATTTTACTCAACAAGAAGTCAAAATTAATAATCGTCAACTTAAATTCAACAAAGAATTAGCAAAAAAAAAAAATTTGTGCCGCTTGGGTATGAATGATGTTCAAAATCATTTTCTCTTACCTCCATTGATACCCAAAACCACTAAAGTACTAAACAATACATATAATATCAATTTTACCCACTTAATAATCATTTTAACTATCCTTTCAATATACTACTTCTTTTCTAACTAGTCAGAAAGAATTCCACAAATTGTTTTTATACTAACTAATAAGTAATTGATAACAACTTCTTGGAACCATTAAACAGGGAATTTTTTCACATGAGATAAAATTACGATTAATTCCATAAGACCTTGATTTATGTTATCGGCTCAATGATTATAATTGATTTTTTTCATTATATGTATTTAGGTACAATGTTCAGAAGTAGATCATAAAACATGAAAACGCCTGAAGCGTCGAAAAAAATAAGCCGACATAACTTTTTTTGTTTCAAATGTATTGTGAGCCTGTGGTTGTATAAAAAAAAATGAATCATTCTTTAATTAGATATTATTTACGCTTAAAAGTTAATATAATATGATAGAAATAGATTGCGCGTTAATGGAGCAAAGTAAAACATTACAAACTTCGTGTATAATTTAAATTGTCTGACAAAGCCGAAGACGAGGTAAGCCAATGTACTTATAAGAAAATCTTATTGTTGATTTTTGAATTTATCAAAAAAATTTTTTTATTAGATTTACATTCCAATGCTCAAATTTTCATTATTACTAGCAGGAAAATTTGAAAATTTCAAACGTCAAAAACTAATTTATTCATTTTTCAGTGTTCATAAATAAAATACAAAATCTGTCACTACTAAGATACTTCATGAAAGATTAAACCGAACAAAAACAGTTTCACTGTAAAAAAATTGCGCCAAGTCCACGTTCATAACACTATCAAGAAAAAAAAAATTTCTTTTTTCTTTACAAAAAGATATAAAATAAAAAAATTAAAAAATCCAAGTAACCGATATGATTGTATTTGATTTTCGGAAATTAAAAAAAATTTTATTGTAAATTTGAAAATTAAAAAAAACATTTTGGAACGTATTTAGTGTGCATGGTTGCAAAATATTTTACTTTTAATGAAATTCGTAAAATCTATTTACTAGGACTTTATAAAAATTGAAATACACAATGACGCACACTAATTACGTTCCAAAATGTTTTTTTTAATTTTCAAATTTACAATAAAATTTTTTTTAATTTCCGAAAATCAAAGACAATCATATCGGTTACTTGGATTTTTTAATTTTTTTATTTTATATCTTTTTGTAAAGAAAAAAGAAATTTTTTTTTTCTTGATAGTGTTATGAACGTGGACTTGGCGCAATTTTTTTCCAGTGAAACTGTTTTTGTTCGGATTTTAGTATTTTTTGTAATTATAATAAAAATTTACAATAGGTACCAACTTAAATCTCGCGTTGGCTGCATTTTTTATAGCAAACTGTATTTTTATAACTGTAGTTTCCCATCTATTGGAAGATTACCATGCATTCTCGAATTATTTAGTCTGTGGCATGTCACTTTTTACTATGGAGGGTAGAAGTACTTCTACCCTCCATACTTTTTACATAGAAAAAAAGTCAGGATCGAAATTTTTGAGCTTGCTATAGTTTGTGCTGATAAAATTTAATAATTTCAAGTAGATTAACAGGCGAGACCATCTTTTTCTCGCTTTGCTCTCACGGAGTTCAACGGAACTATCTCTGTCGCACTCCCAACAGCAGAGCAATTGCAGTTTCGATTGGTTTCACGAAACGAATGAAATTTTTGAAAAAAACGCTTTGTGGTGAAATAGTTTATTAAATTATCTATTATCTCTAAAAACGTTTTTTCAAAATTTCCATTCGTTTCGCTAAGCCGATTGAAACTGCAATCACTGGTCTCGGCTGTTAATTGTTATAATTGAATATAATTAATTAATATCAGTAAAATAAAGTATGAATTACAGTTATAATATAAAATTTAGGAACAAGAAGTACCGTCCCTGGCGGATTCGTGGTCACGGTAAAATGATCGTGAAACGACGGTGAATGTACCATAAATTCACAGTGTCGACAAATGATCGTCGAATGACCGTCACTTGACTATCGAACGGCCGTCATTTGACAGTGAACGACGAGTATCATTGTGAAAGTTTTTCACTGTTACTTTATGATTTTTATTCTGTATAGTTATCATACTTCACTATTCGAAAAACCAAATTTTTACTTGACTTCTCCGATTTTTTACCTGAGTAAAAATCGTAGATCATCGATCGATCGTCTGTCATTTGACAGTCATTCGAAAACATATAAATTGTCAAAAAACCGTAACTCGGTGGTAGATGCACAGTAGTCTGTGAGTGAAACGACCGTGAAACGAGCGTATAATGTCGGTAAGTCAGGAATTTTTTACTAGTCTACAATGAAAAAGTGCTGATTATATTTTTTTTTTTATTTCATTAAAAATACTCAAAGTGTATAAAAAGATAGGTAAATGAGAAATTTTCAGTAACTAATCGGTATGAAAAATTAAAAAAAAATATTAAATTATTGTAATTTTGTTTATTTCAAAGTAAAATTATAAAAAATTAATCAGATTACAGGCAATCAACAGAGATCCATCATTTCAATACTTTTCAGAAGAGTTTATGGCTTACAAGTGTTGAATTTTTTTTATAGTCTTAAATGAGAAACTATATACCCAGTAAACACGTTTACGTCAATGTTACGTCAAAATGACATTGGGCTATGTCAGGATTTACGTAAGATACAAGTCACGAATGAGTCATATGTGACTCATTATTTCACACTTCTTGACGTAAGATTCTGACGTAAAAATATGACGTAGTCATGACGTCAGTATTATGTCTCAATGACATTTATGACGTCAATATGACATACCTGTGATGTCTATATCATGATAATGATGTCATTATGACGTAAAAGTGATGTAAGTGATGTAAGAATTGTATCTCAGAAAAAATATTAAAAAAAAAATTTCTCAAAAATAAAAAGATGGCAATTTTGAAATTAATTATAGTGTTGTGGACTTATTACAGTTTGAAACACTAGTTATATGTTGATACTTGATGAAAAAATCCTGAAATATGATGGGCTCGAACTTGGGTCCTCACGTGTCGGAGTCTGGAACGCTGCTCACTTGTCCAAGTAACGGTTTATGTCACGAAGTAAATAACTTACGTGATAAGCCTTACATGACGAAAAATGCTTATTTCATAATTTTTTCTGAGATTAAATGGATTTTAAGAGCTGGAATTGTATAAAATTCAAGTCTAATAATTTATACAATTTCATAAAATTTCATTAAACTCATGAAATTTTATAAAGTTCTATAAAACTTTGTAAAAACTCTTATAAAAGGCTCTCTAGTGAAACTTGTGGTAATTAATAGACAATTTATAAATTTTCATAAGAATTGATTGAATCTTACACTTTCAAAAATTTTCGTCTAAAAGCGGACACAGAGAACTTTCACAAAGTGAAATTTTTTCAGAGTAAACGATGTATCCGTGTCATTTGAATATTTTTTGATACTTATTGATTTCTCAAGACTCGAATTTTTTTTTATTTAATTTTTTCCGAAAATTTAGTATTTTTCATTTGGATTTTTCTTCTTCAAAATTTCAATTTACAAAATTTAGATTTTTTTTTTTTTTAATTTCAACTCTTTTAAGTATACCATTTTTTTAATCTATATTTCTTTTTAATTTCAATTTTTTTCGAAATTTGAATTTCTTTAATTTAACATACTAACAAAATTATGAAACTTGATGTACACAGTAAAAAAATTTTGCGTCATTGTGTCAAAAAATTTTGTGTTAAAAATTTTTATTTTAAATATTTAACATTTTTTTATGTTGATTTAACACAATAAATGTTAAATTTACACTTAAAAAAGTTAAATATTTAACACAAAAATTTTTAACACTAAAGTTTTTGACGCAATGACGCAAAATTTTTTACTGTGTAAAATACTATTAGTCTCGTCAATAACAATCATGGAACTGTTTGAATTATTTCAAATACAATGTTTCATAAGTAGCAGCACTAATGTCAGAAAATTATTTTTCAAGTAATAGTGCAATATTTAAATGACTGACATTTTATTTCTTGACGCGAAATCATAAAAAATTATATGTTTACTCGCTTGACGGTTTAAAAATTTAGAGTTCATGCCACATAAATTGAACTCGGTATTTTGTTATCAGTTTCACACCAAATCATTTATACCGAATGAAGTCGAAAATATTTTTACAATGGATAAAAGTACCTAAATTCATGGAAAAAATATAAGTGAGAAACATACACTGATAAAAAAATTGACTTGACTCAAGACCCAAACTCTTGAACCAAGAATACCATTTTGAAGAAAATGATTTTCTTGAGTCAAGAGAATAAATTCTTGAGCTAAGAAATTATTCTTGGTCTAAGAAAATTTTCTTGAGTCAAGAATTTATTCTCTTGACTCAAGAAAATCATTTTCTTCAAAATGGAATTCTTAGTTCAAGAGTTTGACTCTTGAGTCAAGTCAATTTTTTTATCAGTGTATGCAACGAAAAAAAAGTATTTCTTGCACCAAGAAAATTTTGACGGAGGCCGAAGTTATATTGGAGCAAGAAGTGTTTTAGTGTCAAGAAATTTTGACTTCATTCACGAAATTTTCAGTCATCTCTAATATATTCTTGGTCCAAAGAAATTTACCTTTGAGTCAAGATTTTTTTTCTGCAGTGTATGGAAACATACAAGCAAAGATACAAAAAGTTTATATCCCACATGTATTTAATTTGTATGTTTTTTTCTTAAAAACGTAAATGAAAAATATTTTGTATGTTATTTGCTAATATGTTAGATATATTCATTAATATTATAAATTATAAATTTTTGTTATTAAGAGCGGACTTAAATTTACAAGGTACCAGCTTAAATCAGCTGTTTACCTCTTCCTGATTCTTACTAAATTTTAAACCAATTTTCACTAATATTTAGCGATTAATTGTAAATTAGACATCTTGTTAAAGAAGTTTTATATTTGATAAATTTTGATCAATCGATAATATTAAAAAAATACATCCCCCAAATTTTATCAATATTATGGAAAATAATCGTTTGTCACTGATTTAGAAAATGACTTTCAAATTACGTCAGTATTATGTACAATTGTGACAAATTATTGATGTTAAATAATGACTCACAGATGGTATCGGTATTACGTAAGACCGTGACTTGTCACTGATGTAAACACATGATATTAATCTTACGTCAAGATTACGTACAACCGTGACTTGTCACTGATGTAAACGCATGATGTTAAACTTACGTCAAGATTACGTACAGCCGTGACTTGTCACTGATGTAAACGCATGATGTTAAACTTACGTCAAGATTACGTACAGCCGTGACTTGTCACTGATGTAAACGCATGATGTTAAACTTACGTCAAGATTACGTACAGCCGTGACTTGTCACTGATGTAAACGCATGATGTTAAACTTACGTCAAGATTACGTACAACCGTAACTTGTCACTGATGTAAATGCATGATGTTAAACTTACGTCGTTATGACATACAATGATGGCATTAATGTTACGTAATATTGTAGTTTATATATTATGTCAGTTGTTCGTAATATCTAAGTCATTTCCGTTACATCATAGAGAAGTAATAAACTTACATCAGTATGATGTCAAAAATATATCATATATTTTTACATCATAATTGGATCACAAGACAGGTCAATTTTACGTCATATTTACGTAAAATATTGTGACATTCCTATGACTTATAAATGACGTCATATTGAAGTCATGTGTTCACTGGGATAATACCTTTTGATTATGAAAAATATAATAATCAATATTGTTTTTTTTTTTTTTTTTTTTTTAGAGACGAAAACTTTAATTTCAAAATTATGGAAAAATTGTTTGTTATCAAGAAAAATTATTATAAGATATTTTTTTTTAACAATTCAATTTTTAGCAATTTCTTTTCCAGATCTTTTTTTATACAATTAATAATTTCACCATAATTTCGAAATTAAGAATTTCGTAATCATCAAAAATTTGAATCATTTATTACGATTATTATTTTGAAGTCATGGAAAAAATATAACTTTATTTAAGCTATTTTTATCTGTGCAATGAAAAAAAAAATGACTTGGTTTTGACACCTTATGATGTGACTGAATCCAAATTTTCGTGCAGTGTCTTAGACAGCCTAGCTGGTAGAGTCTTGGGCGCGCGACCAGATGAATTGGGTTCGAGTCTCGGTCTAAGACTTACCGCAATATTTTTTTTTATTTTATTGTCCGTGATAGTAGCGTAAAATCACCGTATTTGGACAGTATATTGAGCGTACAGTGTCAGTCATAACGTCGTAGATTCACTTGCGTATGCACCGTAAATATTCAATAAATTTATAGTAGATATGACTGATTTATAGATTTGACTGACAGATCGCTCGGTAAGAACGAACTTTATACGGTGAAACGACCGTGAAACAACCGTCATTCGACCGTGCTTTCACCGTGTCGCCGAAACCGCCAGGGGTAGAATTAAATAAAATTTTGCAACCTCAAAATACCGTTCTGCTTACAGTAAACACAGTCGGTAGTCTGGCACTCCGTTCACAACGGATTTGAACGGAACTTGGCGCTAGATTCTACCGAATCTGTGGATTAGTAGAATTTTAAGTCCTGATTTTGTTCTGAGTTCAAAATTTCATCTCTGCTTATTTCGATTCTTCTTAGTAGACGAAAGAACATGTCCAATTTTTACAAAATCATTCCTTATTAAAAAAAGAGATGTTAAAAGATTACCTTAATGTAAAAATTATATCTATTTAGTAATCAAATCAAATCTCTTCTTTTAATCAGGTTCATTTAATAAATAGTAAAGAATAGCTATTTTATTTTTTAAGACTCTTAACAATCACTAAATACTCATAAAAAATATAAGTATTACGTAATAATTTTTAAAGTCTTTAGTTTTGATAAACGCAAACAATAAATTATGTTTAGTTAATTAATTACACATTTTTAATCTATGCATATAAATTATACGTAGAGTTTTTGTAACAATCATTTTTTAAATCGCCCGTATATTATTATTTCTTCTTATTATTATTATTATTATTTTATTCATATATATATAAACTCGAGCAGTTGAACTTGAAGCGCGAAACCCAAAATATATTTTTCCATGTACACATATGTATGATTATGTCAATTATTTAACTTAATTTGAATACTAAGCTAACAAAGAAGATGATTATCATTTATGATCTGGCATTCATTTAAAACTGTCGTAATAATTATAAATCCTTAATTTAATAACGTAACTTTTATTTCCATTTATAATTAATGTAAAGAATATATAATAACATTCTATTAATACCAATGGAGAGTTGGATTAAAAAATATTCCATAAAACAGTTGTTCTTTTAAATTATGCAAAAATTTCGTAATATTTTTAAATATTTTAACAACTGTTAATTACGTAAATATCGATTACAAATGAATAAAACTAAAAATCTAAGTACAATTTTCGATTTTTTAAAATAAGGTAATACACGTTTTTTTTTATAGAATGAAAACTTGAAAATTACTAAAAACGACCGGTTGAAAATTTTTTGTTTATACTGAAAAAAAAATTATAAATTATTTAAAAAAATATTTTTACTTACGTTCATTTAAACACAGAGTTGCAAAAATGCTGAGAAGTAGAAAAATTTTGAAATCCATATGTCTCAGTATTATCTTGGCTTGTTTTTTAATTTACTTTTATCCGACTGTATTCCAAAATATACTACCAAGATACTTGACTCACAGCTCAATATATCGACAATTAAATGATCATTAGCACGTCATAAGTAATAACGATTGAGTTTCATTATTGAAATATTAATTTAGTGGTGTTCGGAATTTGATGATAATCAATAAATTTCCACATAATCTAATTTTGTCACTCATATAAAAGTAGAATATTAAAACACCGTAAGCTATACGATAGTAGGTAAAAAGTCATACATGACAATTGAACATTATCGAATTCGAGGCCTTACTAAACGATTTATATATATCAAAAAATAAATCCCTCCTCAAGTATTAATTATTGAGATTTCGAAATATCGGAATCTTACGCATTAATTAATATTATAAATGTGGGCATTTTAGTTTCATTATTTTCAATTTTAAGCCTCAACTCTGCAGAAAAATCTATTCTCTGAAAAAAATTTTAAGAATTTTTTAAAATTAAATTTACATTAAATTTTTAAATCATATAAAGTTTTTTTTGCTTATTAATTATAATAGCTTAGAATTGTTGATTCATTTATCGCGTAGGTGAACTATAATTATAAAAACTATACAAAATTTTTTTTATTGGGGTATATGCAGAAGATTAAAAATAATGCATGAAGACCTCGAAATTTTTTTTGCTTCTTAATTTGTCAGAATGAAACGAAAAACAATACTTATAAAAATAAAAAATAAAGTAATAAAAAAATACATTTTTTTCGGAACATAGATAACACGTGCTATCTACCATATTAGGAAGTTAAATTGATTAAATTTGTTTTTTATGTTCAAACAGGTAATATTTTTGATAAGAAAAAAAAATTAGTTAGTTTTTTTTATTAATATTTTATTTTTTAATAATAAACAATATCCAAATAAAATTTATATTAATAAGTTGTATGCAAATGTTTTATTTTTGTTTAATGACGCTAAAAAATCAAAAGAATAATCTTTGGCAGACAAATTTTATGAATTGCGTTGGAAGTATATTGACAGATAATATGACAATATCTAATAAACTGATATGTGAACAGATAAATAAAGAGAAGTATGCTTTCGTCAAGTTTTGTACTGAAACCATTAATTGTTTAAACTTGTAAGTATGTTAATTGCATCTTAATTGTAAGTATTATATATTTACAAATATTTCTACCGATGGCCACATTTACACCTAATAAGTTAGAATAATATGTCTATACATCGCTTTTGTCTAACATTGATATAGACTATTCCCAATCATAATTGACGTCATTATGACAATAAAACTTAAAAATATAACTGAAGCAATATAAATCTTATCAAGTTATTTTTTTCATTTAGTTCTAACGATGACGAACAAAGTTTTTTTATATCAACAAAAATTGTTACTTCATAAGAATATTCAATTGATCCGTAATTTTTTCGTAAAAAAAAAATAATTTAAGTAACTACTGATCGATATAAATTTACCATATTTTTTTTTTTTTAATTCAAATTGATATTAATCTTTAGTCTTAAATTATTTAAGCATTACTTGTCTGTCTTTTTTTTATTTTTAAAAATATTCCAAGAAATAAATTTTATTACAGAAGCTCTAATTGTTTCATCACTAAATTTCTGTTTTTCTAAATGAATTTAATTAAATAAAAAGAAAATTAGTTTTTAAAACATAGCAGCTAACTGGCCATCGTTTATCGAGCATCTTTCTCTTAATAGCATATATTCACAGAAAAATTATAATTTCATGAATATTAGTAACTTATAAACTGCAGCAACTGTAAATAACTCATGCTTAATATCATCGAGATATTTAGTTGAATTACTTTGCACCGATAAATTGACTTAAGATAATTATTCACGATATTCCAATAAGTAGATTTTGTTTTTTTTTTTTTGTTATAAACGTTTTTTTTTCTTTTTCTAAGAGAATTTCATCATCATAAAATCATCATCATCATCATATTTATTTATAACATTCATTTTAATTATACTTATTCCAGTGCAATATTTCGCAGTACATATTTAACAGTATAAGCAAATGCAGCAAACCCTACAATAACCGCTAAATTCGTTAATGCGCTATGAATAGGACTTTGTTCTCTATTTAATTGATTACGAATTAACGATGATACTTCAGATGTTGTCGACTGATGTCGTGTTTGTAACTCTCGTTCTTTCCGACTTTCCAGTTCGCTTTTAATCTCCTAAAAAGAGAATATATTTATTATATAAATAAATAAGTTAAAAAAATATTGAAAGTGTTTAAATAAATTTAATTTAATCGTGTCAAACCATATCTGAAAGTTTAATAAGTTTACAAGTATTAAAATTACAAAAATAATTTTATTTTATAACTATAGATTAGTATCTATCAAATAGCCTCAAGTAAAATGTCGATGAACAAGAATCCGAACAATAATTCATATTTCAACCGAATGATTGAACCAACAGCTTTACGATATGTGTGAGGAAAGTATATCATATTCTATCAAAATATCATATCTACTAAGGAGATTATAGAATATAATTATCGAGAAATATTTATTTAATTATTAAAAGTTTAGAGAATGTTTAAAGAAATAATTAGAATGAAAAATTCCAATTATTTTGATTTTAATACTTACATGTTATTTTACATCGTTATAAATTTTATTTTATATTGTATCTATATCAATTAAGCCTCAGTATTATTAATTAATTTTAATTAACTATGTACGACATAGCAATTGATAATTTATCAAATTATTTTTAATTCTTAAATTCATAAAAAAAAAATTAGGAAAACGGTTGACCCCAAAAGCCATCCCTGCAACTTCCCGCTAACTCCATATCTAAACGCTCAACATTTCACTTATTTTGTTTTTGAGCTCTTCGAGCTCAAAAGTACAATTTCTGTGTTATTTTGAGTTCTCCGAGCTCAAAGAGATAGCTTCTTTATGCATTTGAGCTCTTCGAGCTCAAAAGTCTGATGGAAGTTTGATAAAACACTATTTTTTGAATTTTCAAACCGCAATAACTTTTGAATGAATGAACCGATTTTTACGCGATTGGTGGCATTCAACGCAGTTTTTGAAATCTCATAACGGATTTTTAAGTTTTAATTGATCGAACAAGGAATTTTGAAGTAATCCCAAAAAAACACTTTTTTTGAAATTTTTCGTTTTCGATAATTCTCGAACGAATCAACCGAGTTTGACGGGACTGGTAGCAATCGACGTGGTTTTTCAAACTCAAGAGCGGACCAGTTTTTGGAATTGATCGATGCAACCATTTAGAAATTATTCCAAAAAAACGATTTTTTGAAAATTTTTTTTTGAGATTTCTCAAAAACTAGCGAACTGAATTGATTCAAATTTTCACGAAATTTAATGGCAATGATACTCTTTGGATCGCCACCTATTTCGATCCGATCGGTCAAGCCGTTCAAAAGTTATAAGAAGTACATACATACACACACACACACACACATACAGCCGCACGGACACCATCGCGGGAATAGTCAGGAAAGCTTCCTGTGACCTTAAAACGTCGAGATCTGATGAAAACTCAATTTTCGCAAAACGGGGTGAAACCAATAACTTCCCGAATTTTTAAAATCTTCGATTTTCTTAGCGGGAAGTTAAAAAGTTTAATTTTTCAATTAACGTCACGAAATAATTTATAGCATTCACTTTTCAATTAAGTCCAAATCTTATTAGTTAATAAATTGTGATACCGTTTGAATAAATATTTTAAAGATTATAAAATACAATAGCTATGAGAATAATTAAATGAATTAATGATCTTTACTTACCGCAACTGTATCTGGAAATAGTTTACAAAAAGTTTTATCTTTGAGATTAAACTCTAAGCTTTGATATGCCCACTGTTTTTTTTCCCAATCAGTTGTGTTTATACTACCAAGCGTAGGGCTCTTTTCGATCTGTAATTAGATTTATATTGTTAAAAATAAAAATGGTTCCAGTGAATCATGATCCTTAAAGATAACACCCTTATTAAAAAAAAAAAAAGATTTAAAACGATTCAATCTATGCAAAATTTATATAATATATATTTGTCGTTGAATTGTTTTTAATCGCTTTGAGCCATTTTGAATCTTTTTTTTTAATAAAGGAATAGCTTAAAAATGTATTGTGGATAAAAATTAAATTTTACCATAAAACTTAAAAGGCCTGTAAGAATAGTTGATACACTCCAAGCAGGATTCCATGTGTCAGGATGAAAATCAGATATTGACAAACATAATCGCGTATTGACTTTGAATCGGCCGTTTGGTGTAGTCATATAAATACTTGGTGGTTGAAATGGAAATTCTCCGGGAAATACTAATTTACCATGATAATAACCTCCTTCGTATGGCGTATTTTCTGGACCTTTCACGACATAGTGCCTAAAAAATATTGATTATTATTGTTAGTATTAACAATATCACTTTTCTAGCGAAAAACTTTATGAAATTAGTTAGCCGACATCTAAAAATTTTTACGATTTTTTTTATTAAAAAATTATTACAAAAAAATTTTTCATTTGTTAAAAACTTCAAAAACTATAAGTGCCATTTTTTAAAAATATTTTTTAGTTATAATTTAATAAATTAAGTAAAATAAAAAAATCAAAAATGTCGGCTAACTTTATTATTATAAAACTTTTCTACCAAAAAATGAAACTATTTGAAGAATATCCAAAAATAAAAATAATTTTATAGAAAAATTATGAATAGTTTTTTGGTAGAAAAGTTTGTTGCATTTATAATGTCACTATAAAAACATAATGTTTAATACCATTCGAGAATATTTGAAGGAACTGGTTCAGCAACAACATAAGGTACAGGATCTTTTTTCAATCGCAAATAATCTTGTTTTAATCTGGACGTTGCGGTGATACTTTTTCTCGCCATTATGATTATTTATTAAAGAGCCTAAAAAAAGTGAAAATTAATTATTTCTTTTTTAATCACTCCAATTTGATTATTTTGCTCATCACTAATTTTAACAATTAATGCGACTTAATTATTGCGCCCCATTATTATTATACAATAACACAATACGATACTAAATAATTAATAAATTTGCATACAACAATTAATAACTTAAATAATAATAAATAAATAGACTATAAATTTTAGATAGTAATAAAAATATATGAAATTAAAGGTTGTCTATTAGACTAAATAAACAGAAATATTTATCAAATAACACCTTGAAGAGTTGATACAGCTGTACTGTTTAATAAATTATGTACTTATATACTTACATAAAGTATTAAAAATTATGTATTTACGAAATATATATTAATAAAACGATAATAGATTGAAATAGTTATAAATTGGTAAAATAATATATATTTGACAGAACGTTTTTATGTGACACACAAAACATATGACGATGAAATTATTCTGAGGTACACCTCCTGCCATCTACTGTTTAATAAACTAGTTATTAATTAATTTATTAATTAAAAAATTTTTTAATTTTTTTTTTTAGTAAATTATTAGATTTTTTATATTAAATTATATTTCTTTAACATTAACATTTTTTATGAATGAAATAATTGTTTTTATTTAAAATTATGATTACTTACTCAATGGATAAATTTTCGAGATCTAAAATTAGTTGCTTAAAGTACCGAGTGTGTCGCTAGTGATTCAGAATAATAACAATGGCCGAAAGCGGTGATGGTGATACTTATCTAGAGTTTAAGGTTTAGAAAAGTAGAATCGATCGTGTGCTGTGCGTCGTTATTGGAAACAAAATCAAACCACGCATTGCTGATTACATTATTTTTATTCTACACGACTATTGTGTCACTGTTATCTGTTTCAGTGAATACATCAACTGAGTAATAAAACTGTTTTTATATTGTACACATTATTAAATATATTACAATGGCTGATTCTTCTTATGAAAAAGGACTGAGCGAACTTTCAAAAATGAAAGTAAGTATTATAAATTTTTAGATTGTAGTATTAAATTAAATATGGAAGACATATATTGTTATTTTTAAATCAATTTATTTTATTATTTAGGTCGCCGATTTAAAGGTAGAATTAAAACAAAGAGGGTTGCCGACAACGGGAAATAAAAATGAACTTGTTGAAAGGCTTCAACTTGCTATTCATGGTGGTATGTTGATTATCATTAATCCGGTAAATTTTAAACATGTGCTTATATTAAATGTACTTATTGAGTTATTATTTATTATTTTAGATAGCGCATTATCACTAGACGAGAATGCAGAAGAAATTTTAGATGAAGATGCTGTACTTGAGGTTTGTAATAACAAAATATCATAATAATTATAATTACTACATTAATTCAGCTAAAAAACTAAAAAAAATAATTTTTTTTTTATTAAATATAATTACAGAAACTTGAAGTTTAATTTTTCTCAAATTAAATTTTTTATTATTAATATAAATTATTAATTAAAAATAAAATAATAGCTTTAATCTGTATTAAGAGAATAAGAAAAATTTTGTCTCTGAGTTAGTCATATGATAAAATCGGTTTTTTTAGTGAAATTTAGTGTCATTGCAAAGGTCTTGACTTGAATTTGTGCCTTTTCAAGGTTTCATATCATTCTCACCGATAGTCAATTTATGATGATAAGTATTTAGGCTGCATTCGAAAATTCTCTATTTCTAGATACATAATTAAGAAATAACCTGGTATCTTGTGAACTATTGACATTTTTAAAGATATAAGCTCATCCCGATGTTACACTCATCAAGACCTTTCATTTGAGTACCCACATCAATTTTTCATATATTTTATATATTTACGTATATGTATATATGAAAAATATATCAAAATGCATGTGGGTACTCAAATGAAAGCTTTTGATGAGTGTAACATCGGGATGAGCTTATATCTTTAAAAATGTCAATAGTTAAGAAAGTACAGTGCAATTTAACAAAAGTCATTATTTAATAAATTAATTTATTACAGGATGAAGAAATTGAAGAGTTGACTCCTGAAAAGCCAGATTCTCAAGAAGTCGGTGAAAAGAGAAAATTATCAACAGATGCCAATCAGGTATCAGCTAAAAAAATAGTTCTCAACCGTAATTCAGTTATTGAAGAAATAAAAGTTGATAAACCAAGTGATGAAGAGCCACCTAAATCTGTTGAGGCAGCTGAACCTCAAAAACGTGTTATTAAATTATCAGAAGTTGGAATAAAAGAGGTAAACTTACGATAAGCTTATTTATTATTGATACTAATATATGTAACTTAATGCGAATGTTTTCCAATTACATTATCGTAATAGGAGCTTATCTGGATTGTTTACAAACACAACAAACGTCATTTTATAGTTCAACTCGTTTTTTTAATTTAAACACAACTGCATGATAACTATTATAAGATTAAGTTGTTAACAAAGTTTGTTTAATTTTCCAGCGGTTGGAAATGAGAGCTAAAAAGTTTGGTGTACCATTATCTGAGTCAGCGAAAAAAGAAGCCAGGTCAGCTAGGTTTAATAGTAGTAATCAAAGTGATAAATCTGCAGCGTCTATTAAAATACCTGTTGTAAGTATTAATATAAATTATACTGTTGAGTCATTAAAATAAGTATATATGGGTGATTCTCTGTAAGGATGTTTTTTACTGTCCCAGGCATTTTTTTATTAGAAAAATTGTTATTTTGTTACTAAAAAAAATTTATTACGAAAGTAAAAAAACATTTCTATTTGGAGCATTGAAAACTAAAATGGAATAAATTTTGGTTTTTTTTGCTATAAATTCGTAAACCACCGAAATGTCAGTCCCCTGGGCTGTCCCAGTCCCAAAATTAAAACTTTAATATTAAATTTTAAGTTATTCGTCAATAATATATAATTTGATCCATAATGTTTATAAACTTAATTAGTTAACTAACAATCTTCTTCAATAAAAAGTACCGAAAGTTAATTTGTTTCATTAAATTCATTAAACCAAAGTTTGTCCCAGGCATTTTAAGATCAGTCCCCTGCCAAAAGTACAAAGCCAAAAAAAAAAATCTAGCGTGTTATTTTACCTTTTGTCAGGTTTATAAGGATCTAACTAGCCGTGAGTTAATAACCATAGGGCTGTTAGTTCTTTATCGCCATTTTATTTATTGTCAAAGCACAGTTTTTTCTGGAAATATGTGTCTGGGCCACTTCAAAACTCAGTCCCCTGGCAGCTATTTTTGTTTATAATTTATTTATAAAATTGGATCCATAAGTCTTAATATTATTCTAATTAATGTAAACATTCATTGAGAACTTAAAAAGTTGAATGCATTGAAATAGTTTGCTTCATTTTTCTCAATTTGATAAAAAAAATCAGTCCCCTGTGATGTTATATGGCAAAAGATACACAAATATCGAAAAAGCAAAAATTAATTCGGCTGTTTATTTATTATAATTAAGCTGATAGTTTTGTAGCCCTTGTTAATTTTTTTTCTAATAAAGTCAAAAATAATTTGGTCGGACAATTTTGTACAGATTTAAGACGTCCTTACAGAGAATCATCCATATACATAAATCTATATTATACAATTTTTTATTTTGCAGGAAACATCTGTTGAAACCCTGAAGAAACGTGCAGAAAGATTCGGAACAGTTTCAAATGTTGTGGAAAAGGTAATTTTGAATTATCAATAAAACTTCAATATAATATAAATAAAAATTATTTATATTTTAATGCTATTATTTTTTTTTAGGTTGAGCTTTTGGAAAAAATTGAAAAACGTAAAGCAAGATTCGGTGAAGTTCAAGTACAGCCCATTAAGAAACCTACCTTTGTTAATAGAGTTAAATATGTTAAATGATATCACTTATCATACATAAATTTATCAAAACCTATTATTTAATTTACACATATAGCCTTGGATATTTCATTTATTTTTTTTTTCTTTATTAAAATTAAATGAGCTTATAATGGTTGACTATTTTATTTTGTTTCAATTCTGTTAATTGTTAAATTAACGCATGATATTAACTCAAATGAAAGATAAATTGAACTTATTAATTTGCTAAAATATTCAACTCATCGCAGTCATAAAAAATTTTTCATTTGTTCGTTGATGTTAAATTCAATTATGCTTTTCTCTAATTAAGGAACGTTAAATCGAATGATTGCATTTTTATAACTTTCTTTTATTTAAGTGAAATAAATCTATACAAAACTATGAAATTTAAAAATCTTAAACAAAAAATTGATATTTTCATTTAAAAATAGTTGTTACATACACAACAAAGTTAAATGGATTGTCATTTAATTTTAAGCTCCTTAATTAGAGTTTATGAAAAAATTAATGAGTATTTTAAAATCAAAATATTAAATGAATTAATATTATTGAAAAAAAATTTTTTTTTTCAAAATAATTACCTCAATGACCTGAGTAAAGATATTTTTAATTTGTATTATTTTTGTATAATTTTTAAAACAAATTATTAAAATAAAAGACAAGAAAACAAAATAATGTATTATATATTATGTATATTTTTAATTATCATTATTAATAAAAAAAAAAGTAGCAGTTGGTCTACTGATAAAATAAATTGCCATGAAAATAAGTTAATTTTTTTGAATTAATTAATATTAATGATAATTGCTGACACAATTTGTTATACAATAAATTTAATTTAATTGTAGTATTATTTAACTTAAAACTGTATAATATAAAAAATCTAATTCAAGACATTATCACAATTTCACTTGTCTTGAAACAGGATACAAAAAATTTTATTACTTTTTCCTATTAAACGAAAATAACACAGAAATTTTTTATTTTTTTTTGTCAGTAAGTTATTATTTAATATCATAACTTTAATAATATTATATAGAGGCAGTTTTATAAATTTACAATTCATTTTCACCGAGAGATACCTTTGAATATACCCTATGGGTATATTCTTTGAACTTTAGGTGTCGTATGGAATTTTTCACACTTGTGCCGATATTATTATTATAGTAATTAATTAAAAAATAAAATATTTTAAACCATAATATTACAGTTAATAATTAATTTAAAACTTTCAATGAATTCATTGTTTGATAAACGACTAATAAATAATTTGTTTCTTCTTTTTTTCATTTTATTACAAAGACTCGTTAAATTTTTTCCAGATACATCAATTAATTAAATACTGACAATTAATTTTTAAAATAAATAATCCAATCTTATAGCAGACATTATAAAAAAAATATTTTTCTTTTCGGAATCATATAATTGATTAATAATTATCACAGAAAATCAGTTTAAAAATATTTTCCTTTCTTTAGTAAACGAATCTTGTTTAAAAGATTAAAAAAAAATGTGAAAAAGACAAAAAATTATTTTTTATAATAAATCAGACTCTAAATTATTAATCATTAATTTGTTATCATTTCTATATTCAGCGTTTTAACAAAATCTTACTTAAAACTAATAAAAATATTTATACGAAGCGTGATTTGTGTTTTTATAGAACATAAGTCTTTCAGTTATTTAATAAATTGTCATGTGATTTTATATTAATCTTAACTATTATGACAAAAAAATTAAAAATAATAATAATAATAAAATTAAAACACTCTCTTTCACTTTTACAATTCCATCAGCATTTGCACATATCCATGGACCGAAATATTATTCAATTATATTTTAAATCACAATTTAACTATATATTTAGCAATTTTTATAATGAAATTTGATTCACTAAAGTAATTTTTAAAAATTGCACTCTGGTGCACTATCAATATTATCAATAATAATAATATTAATAATAGTTGTATCGCATTCAATAACAGGCTTCTGCAAATATTTTAAATAAATTTTATATTATGTAGAAAGCTATGCAACATTGTAACAACAATGATAAACTTTGTAATAACCCGAATATTATATAGTAGTATATTTTATTTAATTAATGCGAGTCAATTATTGTAAATTGTCACATTTATATATTTTATAAAAAAAAATAAAATAAACATTTCCTTTGTTTATTATTTCATTTTTTTTTTTTTTTTTTTTTTCAATAATTTTCAATCTATGTTTTTCTAATGACTAACAATTCTAGGCCTAAGATTGCATTTAATAATCAAGAAGAAAATAAAAACATTCAAGTATAGACATATAATTATTACTGTTGTCGTCAGAGCCTGTTGTTTTTTTTTGTATTAATATTTATATAAATAAATTGCAAATATATTCTCTAATAACTACTTGGGTCTTAAACTGGTGACAGGAGTTGGAAGTGTGAAATTATTTGTCGTTGTTAAGGTCGGTGTTTGAACAAACGATGAATTTTCATTTAAACTTCCGCCTACGGAGTTTATTTCACTTTTATAACGTATATTTGTGTATTCACGGCCAAATTGCAGAGATTTCTATAATAATAATAATGATAATAATAATAAATGAATATTTTTATTTAAATATGTTTATACTTTTGAATTAAGATGGTTATTAAATAATAATTTAAAGAACTATTTTAATAAATAGACAAACAATACTAATGATATAATAACAAACCTGTTCTGCTTGTCTTCTTTGTGTTGCAGTCTCAATATAATGTAGTACAGCGAGGTAAACAAATTTATACTGTGCTTCTGTTTGTACCATTCCAGAACGTTGAGATCTAACTCGTTGAATTGTACGCTGAATATCTATTTCACAATCCAAACCTAAAGAACAAATTTAACAATCAAAATCAATTATAGATATTTTTTGACGTAAGTCATTTAATTTTCAGTTTTATTGGCTATCCAGTCCAATACAATAATTTTTTTCTCTAATTTTTCGTAATATTGTTAGCCTGTATTTCCCTCCAGGCATAAACAATTTATCCTCAATTCATATCTAAATTTGTAATTAGAGATAAATTTGACTAAAAAAATAATTCGTGTCCTGGTCTGGGCCGTCCGAATTATTTTTTCAATCAAATTCATCTTCAAGGGGCACACCTAGTGTGAAATTTAAAAAAAATCGATTTTTTTTTCTTTCATATTTCGACTGGTTATACCTTTAAAAATAACATATTAAAATTTTTAATCGATATATAAAATAGTTTTAGAGTTACAGCCATTTCTAGAGTAGCCGCTCGGCAGTTAGAATAGGATCATTTCATCTTTAAAAGCATTTTTCGAATTTGCTGCAGTGACTACTCGGAGATAAATGATCCGATCACTATCAGATTTTCTTCTGCATATTCTGTATATAGTCCTCCATACAATGACCTACCAGTTTTTTGATCTGATCAAAAATCGAATTTCGGCAGGCCAAAAACGACTAAAATTTTGGGTAAAATTCAACTTTTTTTAAAAAAAATGCCGTACGGGCAATATCTTTTAGTTTAACGAGAATTTTTTTTTTTGTTTCATCCACGGAAAAGGCCGGAATCACTGCAACAGTGGAAGACCTTTTTTTTTAGCGCCGTCGGAGATCGCATGTAACTCGAAAAGTATTTAATTTTTTTCTTCAAAAATTTTACTGTGTATTCTTAAAATATGTACAAATATACCCTTAACATTTTAAAACAATTGATACAGTAATTTTTTTTTTCCCCCCAAAAATTGCCTTTTCTTTAGGCTGTCACACTAGATGTGCCCCTTAATGACAAATTTAGATATGAATTGAGGGTAAATTGTTTATGCCTGGAGGGAAATACAGGCTAACAATATTACGGAAAATTAGAGAAAAAAATTGTTGTATTAGACTGGATAGCCAATAAAACTGAAAATTTAATGACTTACGTCAGAAAATATTTATAAAGTATTATAAACCAGTTTTTAGAAAAAATAAATATTAAAATCACAATCAATATTCTTAAAATTAAATTACTAACTCAAATAATAGGTATCATTTTTAATTATTCATACCATGTTGTTTAATTTGATCTAGAATCATATCAATTACGATAAATGTCCCAGTTCGCCCAATACCCGCGCTACAGTGAACAAGAATAGGTCCAACAGTTGCAGGTGTTTGTCCGTTTGAATTTAACGACGCAGAAATTGAATCTTGTCGCGCATTAACATCATGAAGGAAATTTAACACACAACCTGGGTCTGAAGGTACGCCATGATCAGGCCATGCCTGTAAATCAAATAAACTATAAATAAAAACTAACAAATTAAATTTATTTAATTATTAAATTACTTAAAATATAAGATTATTATTTAACCTGAAAATGATAATGATAAATTCTCCTAGGCTCTGAGAAATTAGGTTTATTTCCTTGTAAAAGAAATTCACGCAGCGTGTAGTCGGCTGTTGATGTACGTGCGAGCGCACGAACTTTCCATTCATTACCGTATTCAGCAACTTCACCTTCTTCCGGCCAGTATCTAGCACACTTGTTCTATAAAGTAACAAAAAAAAATAATAACAAGACCATAGTATAATAATACGATTAAAATTCATTTGTTTAATTATTTAAAAAAAAAATATGTTAAACTATTTTTATTTTTTTTTTTAATTTATTAGATTTAAGAGAAAAATGTAAAAGAGTTTGTTAACATCAAACTGTACAACTGGTACTAATGTATAAACAAAATAAATTATTTAAAAAATTACAGTACCTTTCCTCGTTCCATTTCTTTGGTGGTCATTACAATAACTTGAGTATTCTCCTGATAAACCATGTGCCAAAAGTCTTGAATTGTATTAGGAAGACAGCCTTGAGTAGCAATATAACATTTATTGAATGCCGAAGAGTCATTACTGGCCACAGCACCGGTCCCTGAACCCTCTCGTTCTTCATTCTATTGTAAAATTATAAAAAAATTTAATAAAAGAACTTGTGTCATTAAAGTGTAAAATAACGACTTCGCTTACCTTGATATAATTAGCATTAATATAATCCGCACCAGGAACATTCGGATCTACATCTTTAAGCTTCACTCTCGTATGATCAACTAAAAAAAAAAATTATCGTAAATAAAGTAGATAAATAAAAAAAATTATTATTAATAATTCGGCTGCCCAATTTCAAAACACAGTAACTAACATTTAGAAATTTTTTTTAATTTTTCTTATTAAAAAAAAGTTTGCCTGCCAAATTGATGAAAAATTTGATTTATGAATAGAAAATACTTGAATATTAATATTTTTAAGAAAAAATACTTGAAATTAAGGTCTAAAAGTTATAAAAAAATCAGCAATATTAAAAAAAATAAGGTATAAAAATTTTGCAGTTATTGTGTTTTAAAATTGGGCAGCCGAATTGAATAAAATAAAATATCTTACAAGGTAAAATATTTTTATAACGATTTTTTGCACGATTCTCCGGCCTTAGTCCTTCTTTGCGTGAGAATAGATGACGGCATTCAAGTTGTTGAAGAGATTCAAATTCTTCCCAGAATCCAGCTTTACCTTTGCCACGTCCCGAACCAGATTCATCAATTCCCGGTGCGCCGTTCCAACTTGCCCAACCGTTTGACGAACCATTTTCTTTATGTAATTGTCTTACGCGGCTTTCAATTCCACTAGCGTTTATCCGAGTTGCGTTAAACGGTTGTCTAAAAGAGTATCAACAAACTCGGATCAAAAATTAAATTCGATTAATTTTTTTCATCACATATCTCATTAAAATAATAACTGTAATACCGTAAATGAACGACACTGCCACTTGTTTCAACCATTGGGTTTCGTTTATAATGCTCAATGAGGTCACTTAAGCTATCAAATTTTTCACCACCGCCAACATCGTATTTATTATCCTTAAGAATAAAATATTATTTAATATAAAAATTATTTTTAATTAATACAAATTATGTGCAAGTACGATCTCACTTTTTCGATAATAACTATAAATGTTTATAGTTATAGTCTATAAATAAACTCACCTAATTAAAATGTATTAAAAAAAATAATTTACTCGGGCACGGAAAGAACAAGATGACCGTGGATATCATCCCAGATTATACCCAGTGATATCTGTGGTGAAAAAAAATTTCAGATAGTAGCAAAAAAGTCCTGATTATACTGCGTGATATCTGGATTACACTCATTGTAATCTGGATTATACTCATTTTAATCTAAATTATACTAGCTACTATTTGAATACAATAAAGCCATAATTTATAGCTAAATTTGTCATTAAAGACAAATTTGGGAACTGGGGAAATAAAAGATAAAGGGGGGAGGAGGGACCTTACTCAGTAGGAATTTTTTCGGTAACCGAAAAAATAATTCAGACAGCCCAGACCAGGACTCGAACCCGGATCGTTTGGTTACGCGCCAAAGGCTCTACCAGTTAAGCTATCCGAGACATTGTCCGTAACTACCATTCAGTCACCTAATATTAGAGTGTATCTTGTTCTTTCTGTGTGAAAGCGTAAAATGTATATCTTACTTGCACATGAATAAAATAAAATATTAGATGTGTATAAAAAAAAATTACCTGATAGCGGATCATCACATGTGTAACTCG
This sequence comes from Cotesia glomerata, assembly GCF_020080835.1. Taxonomy (NCBI): domain Eukaryota; kingdom Metazoa; phylum Arthropoda; class Insecta; order Hymenoptera; family Braconidae; genus Cotesia; species Cotesia glomerata. The sequence goes on from NC_058160.1 coordinate 25,582,702, forward strand.
ATCATCTGTACGTACAGACAATACAAAATCTCCGGGTTTACTTTGAGACTCTCGTACCAAAAAAGATCCATTTTTACCACGCTCAAGCATCAACCTCTCAGCCTCTTTAGCCGACAAGTGCCCATGGAACCACCTTTCTGTGGTAGGATCAGCACAATTTAATGGATACTTTAGTTCTATTACCTCACCATTTTTTTCACGCAGCTGTCCCCCATTTTCCATATAATACTGCACGAGTTCTGACAGCGTTGCAAATTTTTCACCACCATACAAATCGTAAAAATCACCAGTGTTTTGAATTTTAATGTGAGTTACTTCGCTATTTCTTCTATATTAAATCAAGGGTAATATTATTATCATCATTATAAAAAATGAATATTAATTAACTGAATAAATAATTAATATTTAAACTACCTTACTGAGAGAGTAAAATCACCAGGGTTGGAAGAGCTTGGACGTGCAAGAAATGAACTGTCATAGCCTCGTTCCATCAATAAACGTTCGGCCTCTAATCCTGATATGTTGGGATGAAACCATCTGCAAAGTAATTAACAATAATCAATACGACTGAAGTAAACAAAGAATATCAATTAAAAGAGAAAAAAAAGTATAATAAAGGAAGAGGAAGAGGAACAATAAAATATAACCATTGTAATAGTTAAATAGCTAGACTTTTTAAATAAACGACAAAAGCTCGCTGTCTGCCGCGCCCTGTACTCTCATTCTCATGTGGTACATGTGAATTTTACTGTACACATATCGACAACTGACGTTATTTATCTCAAACATGTTATTGATATTCTATAAATTACTTGCTAAATATTTTTATCAGCATTTAGCCACCTAATTAACACACAAAATAAAAATAATAATAATAAATAAAATAATGAAAAAGTATAACTGAGAAGTATCTAGTATTTGACGTTTTACCGCACTTTAATTCCAAATTGATATTTTAAGTTAATAATATTTATAAAAATAAATATATCTGAACAGATAATAAGTATTATATTATATGATAAATTAATGAGTGCGATGAAATGATTTTGTTCACATAATTACGCATAACTTACCGTTAATGACTAATCTCAACGATGATTATCAGCACCTTGCTAAATTATTCGCTGTCTGTGATGATATTATATATGATAATAATTATCATACACTTATATATTTATTTATTTATTTATTATTATTTTTTTTTTTAGTTTATCAATTATTATAAATAAGTTAGTATTATTACAATATTTTGTTTTATAAGTAGAAAAACTTTTCTCACCTGCGAGATGCCATGTCGTGATTATAATTACGACCACCTGGCAATCAATAATTTGTAATATCTCATCAGAGATTTTTTTCGCTTTATATATCTATATATCTATCTATATACCTACATGTATGTGAGTGTATATGAATACATATATGTATGTATGTATATATATATACAATATACTTATGCTATATATACATATACTTATATGTTCATATATATTTTACACATATGTATGTATATATATATTAATTATTATTAATCTAAAACTTAATTATAACAGATAAAATATTTTATTTATTTAAATTTTATTAAACAAAAACTATGTCACTGATTTAAAATTAAAAAAAAATTAAATTTTTCAATTTTTTTAATAATAAACTTATTAATAATATTTAATTATACTTGTTACTGTATGTACAAGCGGCAATGCGAAATGCTGCTAAAAAATTTCACCAAAACGACAGATACAGAATACAAGAAATGGTCAACTAAATCCACTGATTGTTAAAATAATAAGAAGAGTAACATTCATCAAATTTGAAAATAATTTATTTAAAATTCGAACGATGGCGCCACTTGTTTTTTCTGTCAAAAAAAAAACTTTTTTTTTTTTAATTGTAATGCCTCTATATGCATCCAGAAGGTGACGCTACCAGTCAGTGCAAATTTAAATGTAATTTAGATTATATTAAATTATTTTATTAATTCATAATTTAAATAGTGAACACTATCCAAATTAGAAAGTTTAGGTTCTGTTTCGTAAAATATTTATTATATAGAGTATATTTTGTTTCAAATAAATATAAGCTATTATCGAGTACAAAGGGAGTATGATCCCTTGTTTCAACGGCTAAATAATAACGTAACAAATATGTAACAAAAAAATAAGATCGTTAAATAGCATATTTTGTTAAACTTGCTTTAATATAATATTGCAACGAAATATAAAAAAATTAAATTAAAAATTTATATCCTGTATCCAACTTATAAATAATTATTAATTAATGTTAAAAGAATAAGATTGTATAAAATAATATTATTAAATGATATTTATCTCTTACATTAACAATTAAACTATTTCATAGTTTTAATAGATTATAGATTGATAGAAATAGTAATAAGCTTAATCTAATTTGCAAAATACGAATATTAATGCACTGCAATATATATAATTTATAAATAAATATATGTGAATATAATAGAAAATATTATATATTAGTGTGTGAAAATCATTTATATGTAGTAGAAATATGTGTACTTATATATGTACAAGAGCGGATATATGTTGGGAGGTATGGTCGGAGAAGAACGGAGTTTGAAGCTCTTCGGAAAAACTATGTAACGACACTTCTCACCGAGAGCTTAGATTGCTAAGATCACGTTATTGTAAATCCGAACAAAAACAATTTCACTGTAAAAAAATCGCGCCAAGTCCACGTTCATAGGACTATTAAGAAAAAAAAAATTTCTTTTTTCTCTACAAAAAGATATAAAATTAAAAAATTAAAAAATCCAAGTAACCGATATGATTGTATTTGATTTTCGGAAATAAAAAAAATTTTATTGTAAATTTAAAAATTAAAAAAAAAGTTTTAGAACGTATTTAGTGTGCATGGTTGCAAAATATTTTACTTTTAATGAAATTCGTAAAATCTATTTACTAGGACTTTAAAAAAATTGAAATACACAATGACGCACACCAAGTACGTTACAAATTTTTTTTTTTAATTTTCAAATTTACAATAAAATTTTTTTTAATTTCCGAAAATCAAATACAATCATATCGGTTACTTGGATTTTTTAATTTTTTAATTTTATATCTTTTTGTAAAGAAAAAAGAAATTTTTTTTTTCTTGATAGTGTTATGAACGTGGACTTGGCACGATTTTTTTACAGTGAACTGTTTTTGTTCGGATTTTAGTATTTTTTGTAATTATAATAAAAATTTACAATTGGTACCAACTTAAATCTCGCGTTGGCTGCATTTTTTATAGCAAACTATCCCCTTGAAGCTACAGTTTATGTAAAAACAATTCCAGCGCACCCTGGCGGATTTAGATGCAAGCTGTGAAATGTATTTTTTTAACTGTAGTTTCCCATCTATTGGAAGATTACCATGCATTCTCGAATTATTTAGTCTGTGGCATGTCACTTTTTACATAGAAAAAAAGTCAGGATCGAAATTTTTGAGCTTGCCATAGTTTATGCTGATAAAATTTAATAATTTCAGGTAGATTAATTGTTATAATTGAATATAATTAATTAATATCATTAAAATAAAGCATGAATTACTGTTATAATATAAAATTTAGGAACAAGAAGTACCGTAGAATTAAATAAAATTTTGCAACCTCAAAATACCGTTCTGCTTACAGTAAACATACTCGGTAGTCTGGCGCTCCGTTTACAACTGATTTGAACGGAACTTGGCGCCAGATTCTACCGAATCTGTGGACCTTAATTTTATATTTTGAAGCTTTTTAATATTTTGTCAACTTGAATAATAAATTGAAACCAACTAAATAATTTTGATCAAAATTAAATAACGTCTAAATAGAATTCTTTTATTTAAAATGATTCCTTTCCCGCGCTGAAACCGAGTATTTTAATACTCCCGGGCGAAAGAACTACAGTAAGTAAAGTTTTCAATAAATAAAAATAACATCCACTAGATGGAAGCATAACAAAATACACCACCAGTTTCTTTTTAACCGACTTCATTGTTGTGGGTGTTTTTTATTGACAATGAAATCTTTTTCGAGTAGTGAGCTAAAAAATTTAGTCATTTTTGTAATGAATTATTAAAATAAAAATTAAATAGCTTAGTAATATGTATTCTTTTTTTACATTAATTATTTACAAATAATTACAACCGTGTCATTGTTATAAATTATTGCCTAGATAAATTAACAAGTAAACTAGATAATTAATGATGGATAATAATATGACTGCTGAATGTTTGACGTTAGATTTTGGACCTTTTGAAACAGTTCATCGTTGGCAGCGTATGCCTGAGTGTGATGAATTTGTTGGAGCTAGGTAAAATTATTTCCAAATATAATTAATCATTAATCATTAGAATAGCCACAGCCGTCAATAAACTTTACCAAGACATCGACTTCTTCAACTCCTTCCAAGAGAAACTAAGAACCCTCTTCATGTGACCAACTTGTCAGACATTCAATACTAAACTCATGATAATAAATTTAGCCGATATTTAATCATTTTTAGAATTTTTTTTAGCAAATAAATTATGACCAAAAAAAAAGTATAAAAAAAATTGACATGAAGAAATTTTAAAAAACTAAAAATGCAATTTTTTAAAATTTCTTCATGTCAATTTTTTTTATACTTTTTTTTTGGTCATAATTTATTTGCTAAAAATTTTGTTAAAAAAAATTAAAAAATTCTCTAGTGACTGCTAACTTTAATGTCATACTAAACTCAGATTAAATCAGTGCTAATATCATTCTATTCTGCTATATCTTTTATGACATTAAATTTAGCTGTCACTCGATAATTTTTTTAATTTTCTTTAATAAATAAATTATGTCAAAAAAAAAAAATATTTAAAAAATGGACATGTAGAAATTTTAACAAATAAAAAATGCAATTTTTTAAAAATCATATTTTGGAACAAATTTTTGTATTGAAGAAAATTAAAAAATTGTCGAGTGACAGCTAAATTAAATTTCATATAACTTTTTACTTAATATAGTGTGCACAGTAATTCCCCCATTATTATTATTTTTATCATTCTTATTATTCTCATCATTATTTCTAATTTGTGATTTCTCTCTTATATATTTATATACATGTATACTCATATTAATTACTGTACACTGAGAAAAAAAAATACTTTTATTCAATTCACAATTTCTTGGTTCAAGAAACTCGCTAACGATTAAATATTCTATTATTATTAATTATTAATTTCTGAAGAGAAGAACATCAATATATTTATCTTTGGACAATAGATAAACAAAAGAATAGCTTTATTTAAATTAAGTAAAAATTATTTCAATCAATTTAACAATTTCTTGAGCTAAGAATATATATTCTTAAAAATTTTCAAGAACATAAATTCTTGTATCAAGAAAATTTTCTTAATAAAAGTATTTTTTTTCTTAGTGTATTTTCTTGAGCCAAGAAAATTTACTCTCCAGTCAAGATTTTTTTTTTTTTGTGCAGTTTAGATATTTTTTAAATAAATAAAAAATATAATTTTGCTATGACAGGATCAATTAACGATAATTTAATGGAAAATGTAACGGATCAATCTTAAAAAACCAATGAACTATTCACAACTTCTCCAAAAACTTCATATAAAGAATTTACTCTCATTAAAAAATGAATAAAATCGTGAAAAGAACAAATTCAGACCAAAACCTTTCTGATGATATCAAATTCAACTAAAAAAATCTATTTTATTATATAAATACGCCGAAAAAAATTTCCTTATTTTTCTTGATTACATAGATGATACCTATAAAAAAGTTACTAAAAAATTTATAAATTTTTTCCTGTTTTAAAAACTTTCTTTAACAAAATATAAAAATATTATCAAGCTCGGAAAAAGAGAGAATTTTATTAAATAAATAAATAAATAAATAAAAACTAAATTCAAATAACTTACAGGCGCAGCAAGCATACAGTAGCTGCCTACAAGGATGCAATCTATGTATTTGGTGGTGACAATGGTAAACGAATGCTGAACGATTTGCTGCGATTTGATGTAAAAGAAAAATCATGGGGACGAGCTGTTGTAACTGGAAGTCCTCCAGCTCCAAGGTATCATCACTCGGCGGTTGTTCATGACTCATCAATGTTCGTATTCGGTGGATACACTGGTGACATTCACTCAAACTCTAACTTGACAAATAAAAATGACTTGTTTGAGTATAAATTCCAAACAGGCCAGTGGACGGAGTGGAAATTTATTGGTAAAACTCCAGTAGCAAGATCAGCACACGGTGCGGCTGTTTATGACAATAAATTGTGGATATTCGCTGGTTACGACGGAAATGCTCGGCTGAATGACATGTGGACAATATCACTGTTACCTGGAGAGCTGAGAATTTGGGAACCGGTTGTACAGTCTGGTGATTGTCCGCCTACATGCTGTAATTTTCCCGTTGCAGTAGCACGAGAATCGATGTTTGTATTCAGCGGACAGAGTGGTGCTAAAATAACAAACAGTCTGTTTCAATTTCACTTTAGAGACAGACGATGGACTCGTATATCTACTGAGCATATATTACGTGGAGCACCACCACCACCTGCAAGACGTTATGGCCACACAATGGTAAGTTTTGATCGTCATCTGTATGTATTTGGTGGTGCTGCTGATTCGACATTGCCTAATGACCTTCATTGTTATGATTTGGACACACAAACTTGGAGTATTGTAATTCCCTCGAGCGACAGCGAAATTCCATCTGGCAGATTGTTTCACGCTGCAGCTGTTATTGGTGAAGCTATGTTTATATTTGGAGGTACTGTTGACAATAATGTACGCTCTGGTGAGACTTACCGCTTTCAATTTTCATCTTATCCTAAGTGCACTCTACACGATGACTTTGGAAGACTGTTAAGTTCCAGGCAATTTTGTGATGTTGAATTTGTAGTTGGGAAAGACACTATGGAGAAGAAAATACCGGCTCATATTGCCATGGTAGCTGCACGATCCCAATTTTTGAGTTTAAAAATTCGTGAAGCGAGAAAAAAATTAGCTGCTGCTGCTGCCGCTGCTAAAATCGCTGAACAAGATAAAGATAAAGAAGACAAAAATACGGGGGCTAAAGAATTATCATCATCATCTTCGTCAGTAGGATCATTGTTGGAAGTAAGACTTGAAGATGCGGTGCCAGAAGCCTTTGAAATGGTTCTAAACTATATTTATACTGATCGTATAGATCCGACAAAGAGTATTAGAGATCAACACCAACAACAATCTGAGCAACAACAGCAGCAGACTAGTAACAGAATTGTTTTACTGATGATGGATGTTTACAGACTCGCATTTGAGTTCAATATGACGAGATTGGAACAGTTGTGTGTTCATTATCTTGAAGCAACTGTCAATCATACTAATGTTTTAGAGGCACTGCATAATGCTGCTCATCTTAAATTGTATTTTATTAAGGAATTTTGTTTGAGTTTTGTTGTCAAGGACAGCAATTATAATCAAATTGTTATGAGCCACGAATTCGAGACACTAGATCAACCGCTGATGGTGGAAATAATTCGTCGTAGACAAATTCCGCAAACAACGCGGATTTATTTAAAGCAGTACGAGCTGGGTACTGGTACAACGTTGGAGCAGGATATGGAAAAATTTTTAAAAAATGGTAAAGAATTTTGTGACATAACTTTGATGCTACGTGGTGATCCTTATCCAGCTCACAAAGCTATTTTAGCGGCGCGTTGCAGCTATTTCGAAGGAATGTTCCGTTCTTTCATGCCTAAAAATAACACTGTTAACATTCAAATTGGTGAAATGATACCGTCGACAGAATCATTTGTATCGTTAATGAGATATATTTACTACGCTGATGTCTCGATGCCGCCGGAAGATTCTCTTTATCTTTTTACTGCTCCAGTATTTTATGGATTTACTAATAATAGGTTGCAGGCATTTTGTAAACAAAATTTAGAAATGAATGTCACTGTAGACAACGTTATACCCATATTAGAAGCTGCTGATAGAATGCAAGCTAGTGATATGAAAAAATATGCTCTCAATATTATAGTTCATAATTTTAGTAAGGTAAGAATTTTGAATAATACTGTTATTGATTGACAAGTTTTTTTTTATTCAAATGCTACTTATTATTATCTTTTGTTTAGGTCGCGCGATTACCACGAGTTCGGCAGATAAGCCGTGAATTACTTCTTGACATCTTTGATGCGCTAGCTGACGAACGAAGTGAAGCTCGAACTTGTCAAGATATCATGCAGTCAAGTGATTGCTGACAGGCTGTGATAGTAATTAATTTACGGATAGATGCTGAAAAATATACGCTTATAATTCCTATTTTTCAATGTAAGTATAAAAATGAAAAATAATTTTTTTTTTTATTGACAAATTATTTTTATGGTCAGATTTTACAATATACTCAGCAAAATATTGTACTACTCAGTACAATTTTCATAAACTAAGTTAATAAATTGCACGCCTCATAAGCGAAGCGTTGAGGTAGTGCTCTACTCTCGACATTTCAAAAAAAGCAGTTTTCTCGAAACTGAAATTGATTTTTTTTTTATCGCACTTACAGTTTGATCTGAGTGTACTAATATCAAGTCAAATAATTTTTCAGGCACATAAAATTTATTTCAATAACAATTATTTTGTTTAACATAGTAAATAATAACATTAAAAATAATCTCTTCTGGACGTCCGTGTGTCGGTGTCTATGGATTGGTGTATGTGGCAGGGAAAAAATGATCGTACCGGAATAATTTTTTTTTTATTATCTAAAGTAACACACTTAGGACTTTCTCAATTAATATGAATGTTCAATTCACTGTTGTTAAATTATTATTTATAAAAAAACTAATATGTGACTGTGTATTTTTTTATATATCTATCTATACATTTTATTATAGTATTTTTTTCCTCACCTTAGAATTATCGCGTCACTAAACCATAGCAGAGTTTTCTGTTTGTTATTATTTTGCTTTTTATATTTTATTTTAATCAATTTTATTGTGAAAAATAAAATTATGAGGCGTGCTTTTTTGGATTTTCCAAACTTTTTTATTTATAGTCTTAATTAATTTGAACTATGAAAAACTGTGCAATTTTATTGATGTATAGTTACATTTTTTGATTAGTTAAATGTGAGAGAAAAGTATAGAATTCAAGTTTTTTTGAAAATTAATATTTATAAGCTACCGAGTTATAATGCAGTAATAATTACATAGAAAATAAACTTGGAGCGGTTTTTATTTATTTTAGCTTTGTGTACAACTCTAATGATAAATTAGGACATGCGAAAAATATGTTATCATACTTAATATGTTTGTATACAATGTTTGCTATTAATCATTAGGTTTTTTTATATTCTACGAGTAATTTTAACAGTCTCAGTAACTCAACAGTGAAAGATGAATGAACTAAATAGTATATAAGCTGATTTTATCATTAATTAAAACTTATATTAAAAATATAAAACAATTGAAAATAACAATTGTGTAATTTTACTAATAAATAATGTTGAGAATAAATAATTTAGTAATTTTAAATTAAAACATTTTTTTCAAAGTTAAAATTTTTTTTTAAATCTAAAAATCTAAATAGACATAAATGACAATAAAATATATCAAATGTAAAAATTTCATGCGAATAAATATTCTCCATAATGTGAGAGTTATTTCTCTACTCTATTAGAGTTAAATTGAATGTCATTTTGAAGTAGACAAATATCCTTCATAACGCTTGACGTAACGTTTTTGTAAGAAATAAATTTATTTCTGATAGAATTATTACTGTTATATTTGAAACTGTATTACATATGATGATGCATTAGAAGCTATTTATTTAGTTAAAAGAAGTGATCTGAAATTTTTATGAAAACTAAAAATCACTGAATTGTTTATAAATGGAATCACAAATAATCGTAAATATATAATATAAATAATCTGCTTGAATAAAGAACCTTATTTTATATTATTATTCTCAAAACAATCATAAATTATTGATTCCCTAAATCGGCTCAAGAACACTGTAAAGGTTATTAGTAGAAAAAAAATACGACATTTGTTTTATAAATAACGAATTATTTATTAATATTTTATTAATTATAATTTTTCTTAGATGTACAATTAGGCCTTATTGTGTTTTATTGATATTGATTTTTATATATAATCCTAAATTTTAGCTTGATACAAGCAACAAACAATAGCAATCAAAATAATAACTTTTTTATGTACTAGCAAAAAGAATGTAATAAAAATAAACTTATTCGAATAATGCAGAAGAAAGAAATAAAGAAAAGATAACAATAGGAGCATAAAATGCGCTAAAAAATAAAGCTTCGTCCCTAATTTTTATTGACATAGTAATTTCAATAATATTGTTTGTTTATTTGTTTTTTTTTTTTTGTTATTTTTTTTTCAGTCTATTAATCACAAATAATTATTGATAATTTATTAAATATTTATTTATAGATAATTTAAGTATCCCACAAAAAAATTAACAAACAATAATTATTTTTGATCCAATTTCGTGGGATATATAGACTAATAATCAATCAAAAATATTACTACTAATTATTTACATTTTTGAGAATCATACTTTTGTCTAATTAATACAATATATTGTTCGTATAATATAAAATTTACGAAACAATCGTATTTTACATTTCTCTAAAAGTCAAAATATCATCCCTAATTATACAATTGTCATATTTTTATTTTAATAATATATATATTATTTTTAAGTTATTCTACAAACTTTCTTAAAGCATTTATTATTTTTTAATTATTTATTACAATCTAGTAGGCCAGTTGTTTTACTTAAAGATCTAGAAAAAAAAATTTTTATGATATTAATCACAATTTATCACGCTTATATATTTACACATAAGCGCGCGTAGGTTGCACTGCAACAGTTAACAAAACAAATAATATTTTTTTTTTATTAATATGTAAATTTAAATGCGTATCTTATTAATAAGCATATTTTTTAATAACGATTAATAAAGTAAAAAAAAAATAACAATGATAATAATAGTAATAATAATAATAACAACAACAATAATAATTTTTATAGTCTTCAATATAAACTTGAAAATTTACGTTGATTTAAAGTGGCCCCTATCTGAAAATACAAAATTATTTAATTATAATAATTATTTTTTGAATTATATTGTGTTTAATGACATAAGTTAAAGTCGCATTTATCTTAAATCTATATACATCTATTATATTGCAGCGACGACTTTGATAGAACTTGATGTCATTAATTGCAAAATATAATTTTACATATTATAATCTTACATGTGTGTACGAAAACAATTTAATCAAGAGTAAAAAAAAATGCCGCCGTTACAATGTAAAAAATAGCTTTTACTTGAAGTATGCGGTATCCCAAAACCGTCAAGCCTCTGATGAATGAGCTTTTTGCCCTTTCACACTCTCGGCTATAAAATAGCAATATCCTCTCAAAGGATAAAGACATTTCATCGATTTTCTTCGCTTCTATAATAAAAATAAATAAATAAAATAGAGTTATATTTATAGACGCATATAAAAAGAAAGAAAAAAACTGTAATGTCATTAAGTTATTAAGTTATAATAATAAAAGAACCTTTTTTCTTCTTTAACAGAACCACTATTGAATGAGGGTGTACGCTGAGCAGATTCCAACCTTCTGCGTCTCTCTTCAATCGCTTCGGTATCAAAACTTACGGTCGATTGTACAGGCACTGCTACAGACGCATTTACGTGCCTTGTTTTTATTAAAGGGGGATTCCGTGATTGAGGAATAGCAAACGCACGTCGTAATGCTCCGCGCGGTGGCGACGGAGGTGGGTATGAAATACCTACAACAAATGTAAATTATTATTTGTTAATCATTCATTTTTTTATATTGATTGTTATATACATAGTAATACTGATAATAATAATAAAATAATAATAATAATTATAGTAATAAAAAAAAAAATAAGAATACAATAATAATCAATAATATTATTTAAACTGAACCTCTATGTCCTGGAGACAGTAGTGTATCCTTGCTCTTGGTAATTTGCGGAACGATTAGAAGTGAATTAGGTGGTGTTGGTGAAACTGTCGAAGTTTGTGGTGATGTAGCAAGCGTTAAATTGGGTAGAGATTGGCCAAGGCATGAGTACGCAGGCACTTGAACGCTCAGAGTGTTTGGAGTTGGTGATTTACTCAACAGCGATCGTCTGTAATTATTTAAAAATAAAATATTTATTTTGATATTTTGAATTGAAAAAAAATTATTCGTATAAAATATAATACTGATGTTAGCTGTCAGCTTCTAAAAATGCTTCTAAAAATTGTCACATAATTTTTATTAATTTTCACATGTTGAATTATTTATTCATTTTTTTTTTATAATAATTTAATTGATATAAAATTCTAAAAAATTTTTAATGTTAGTTAATTTCAGTGTCATAAAATTTATTTATTTATTTTAATATTAAAGTTACTGCTAAACTATTCATATAAATTTTTCTAGTATTAGTTCAGTAAGAATTTTTATTTTTCACAGTAACTTTTAAATTTTTAATTTAAAAGTTTGGTATAAAAAAAAAATTAAATTGATGATTAGCAGTGAGCGAGAATACTGCCAGTATTTAATATAAAAATAGTTATTAAATATGCACCTAATTTGAAGCGGCCTGTGATTATGAGTTACGCCAAGTTCGCCACCTTCTTCTGATGAGATACTGGATCCGTGGGGTGGTTCATTAGTATCAACGCTGACATTCCTACTTTGATTATAACTTGGCAGAAAACTACTTCCACCAGGAGAAACACCTTCCATTTCTATACTTCCACTGTAAATTTAAAGAAATATTTAATAAGTGCATGAAAGTGTCTAAAAAAAAAAAAAAATATAAATAATCTGCAAATGATGCATATGCTAGTTCTCAATTTTATTTTTCCAAAAATCTTTCAATATAAATAAAAAAAAATTTTTTTTAATGCAAACATAATTTTTGTGTCTAAAAAAAAAAAGTTTGGAAAATCCAAAAGTGCACGACTCATAATGCTCATTAAATTATGAAAGATTAATAAAATAAAGAATGTTAAAAAAAAATTTATAAAACAGCTAAAATAGCACGATATTGCGCAAGTGTCTCTAGTGGGATAAAAATTCTCTCAAAGAATTAAAAAAAAAAAAAATTCAACTCAATTAATGCATTTTTTCGCAAGTTACAGTGTTTTCAGAGTTTCATACATGACGGACAGGAAAATTTTTTGACTTATTTTGATGTTTTTTTCTATTTCTATTGTCCTAAATCAATTTTTGAAAAGTCAAATTAATCTCCATTAAATTATCTTGACAATAGTATGCAAAATATCTTGATTCCGTGAACTAACAAGACTATAATAATAAAAATAGTTGCCGAAATGAGGTGAAAAAAAATTTTCGATCATAAAGCACTCTCTGACGCTTCGCATCATGAGTCGTGCAAAATAAAAATTTCTCTCTGAGAAAATAAAACTGGTGATTGTATATACATATAAATATACTTGATTTTTTTTATATTTTACCTGTGACTATGTGCTAAACTGCTAACACGCGAAGCTCGACTGCTACCCCGAGGTGTTCTTGGTAGCATTTCATTGTCTTCCAATTCAAAGTCACCGTCTCCCAAATACGTGCTTGCTTGTCTGCTTACAATCGCCGTGGGCGGAATTTCACCGAGTGGTGGAATCTTCATTATTGCAAACTGTTGTTGAGATTTACGCAGAGATTCTATCCACGACTATTCCATTCAATGTAATATATAATATACATAGTTTGTTATCAAGTTTGTCGTTAGGTACAATGCGGTTAATTAAACAAGTTTAAATGCCAATTAATTGTGTATTATCTCTACATTTAAATAGTATAATTATCACTTATATTATGACTTATTACTCATAACTATTTAATAAAAGTAAATTATTTACATAATGAGTGTTTTTTCATGCCGTCTAGGTCAAATAATTAGTAGATGTTGTTCAAGTCAAGAGATGGATACTTCCATCTTCCCTTATTGGTTGAGAGATATCCTCTCTGTACATAAGTTCGATGGAAATCCATCAAACTTGAATACTAGTAAAGCTGTAAGCTTGTAGTATCCATTCGAGTACTAAAGATGTTAATTAATTGAAAGAAGTGAAAGAAATTATTTTGAATGAGAGTAAAGACAGACTTTCGAAAAAATGAATGGGGTTGGTTGCCAAGCCAGGGATCGAACCTGGATCTCCCTGATAACATGTCAGGAGCTCTACCAGTTAAGCTACCGGGCCCCTTCCTGGCTTGGCAACCAACCCCATTTATTTTTTCGAAAGTCTGTCTTTACTCTCATTCAAGATAATTTCTTTCATTTCTTTCAATTAATTAACATCTTTAGTACTCGAATGGATACTAAAAGCTTACAGCTTTACTAGTATTCAAGTTTGATGGATTTCCATCGAACTTATGTACAGAGAGGATATCTCTCAACCAATAAGGGAAGATGGAAGTATCCATCTCTTGACTTGAACAACATCTATTAGTTATTTGACCTAGACGGCATGAAAAAACACTCATTATATATATATACAATTCGGTCATAAAAACACCTTTAGTAAATTATTTACCTTAGCAAGTTTAGGCTCACTCGCAGATAAAATAAATGCTGCAGTGGCAACTCCGTATTCATTTAAATAAACTAACCCAAAACTGGAAGATTCCTTTAGTTCATGAATACGTAAGCGATCAACAACGTACGGTTGTCTTATTACTTTTAAATTGCCAGCAGCACCCCCGGAACTACCGCTGCTAGATGTTTTTTTAGTCGATGTTTTACACAGCAGTAGCATATCAGTCATGAGAAAAGCGTGAACCTCCGTCTGTAAAAAAAAATAAAAAAAAAAAACAAAACGAATTAATTAAACAAACTTTTTAAATGATACTTATCATAATTCAATTTATAATTAAAAAATAACTAAATAGTATGGAATAAGGTTTGTGTATAATTAAATTAAAGTTGTCTTACTTTACTCGTTGCTGAGTCTCGTAATTTAAAGTCACCTTCACGTAACAGTGTCCTCAGTGAATCTTTTGGACAGCCGGGCATTAGCGCAGATGTAATATCAAGATTACAGTACGATTTAACTAATTTCTCGAGCTCTTCGTCTCGAGTTTCCACAACATCATAACAATCTAACCGTGTTGCTGCGCTAGCTAATCTAGCGGTCTCTTCGGATCTCCGTAATGCGGCATTCACCGATGCCACAAAATTATCAACGTATTTAATCTGAAAACAATTTCATTATTTATGATTATAATTATTGTATTTATGTGACTCTATAGATCGGTGTTATTAATTAATAAAGAAGATACACAAAGATAGTTTTTATTATCAGATTTTTTCATTATTGTTCCTTCACCATAATTTTCTCCTAAATTTTCTCTGATGGTATGAGACCTCATACCGATAAAATATTATGGTGAAGGAATAATAATGAAAAAATTAGTCATTCTTCAAGAATCGGATCGGGAACATCGGTTGATAATAAAAACTATCTTTGTGTATCTTCTTTATTATAATTATTATTGATAATTTTAAGAGACAGATACCTCGAAGATAAAATTGACATAGATCTGATATCTATTTTTAATCATTGATTAAATGCCTTACTAGTCAGTCAAGTGATATAATATGTTATTCAAGTAATGTGAATGGGAATTATATTTTAGCGAAAAATTTATAATTGGTATTGTCTCATTAATTTTTCGTCTATGAAAATCTTATTGAAATTATTATTAAAATAAATTAGCTCAAAGCATAGAAAATTTTTTCTTCTTTTGTTACTAAAATTGTAGAATCTATTTTTAAATTTTCTAATCTTTATATATGGGTGATTCTCTGTAAGGATGTTTTTTGCTGTCCCAGGCATTTTTTTATCAGAAAAATTGTTATTATGTTACTAAAAAAAATTTATTATGAAAGTAAAAAAACATTTCTATTTGGAGCATTGAAAACTAAAATGAAATAAATTTTGGTTTTTTTGCTATAAATTCGTAAACCACCGAAATAACAGTCCTGTGGGCTGTCCCACTCCCAAAATTAAAACTTTAAGATTAAATTTTAAGTTATTCGTCCATAATATATAATTTGGTCCATAATGTTTATAAACTTAATTAGTTAACTAACAATCTTCTTCAATAAAAAGTACCGAAAATTAATTTGTTTCATTAAATTCATTGAACCAAAGTTTGTCCCAGGCATTTTAAGAACAGTCCCCTGCCAGAAGTTCAAAGCCAAAAAAAAAAATCCAGCGTGTTATTTTACCTTTTGTAAGATTTATAAGGACCTAACTAGCCTTGAGTTAATAACCATAGGGCTGTTAGAGCTTTATCGCCATTTTATTTAGGGTCAAAGCACAGTTTGTGCTGGAAATATATGTCTGGGCCACTTCAAAACTCAGTCCCCTGGCAACTATTTTTATTTATAATTTATTTATAAAATTGGATCCATAAGTCTTAATATTATTCTAATTAATGTAAACATTTATTGAGAACTTGAAAAGTTGAATGCATTGAAATAGTTTGCTTGATTTTTCTCAATTTGATAACAAAAAAACAGTCCCCTGTCATGTTATATGGCAAAAGATACACAAGTATCAAAAAAGCAAAAATTAATTCGGCTGTTTATTTATTATGATTAGGCTGATAGTTTTGTAGCCCTTGTTAATTTTTTTTCTAATAAAATCAAAAATAATTTGGTCAAATAATTTACTCAAACAAAAGGTCTCGATGAGTATAAAATCAAAATGGACTTATATTTACGAAAATGTTAATAATTAACGAATGACTATTGCTTTTTGTTAACTAATGATGTTTTTAACTATATAAGCTCATTCTCAAAATTTCTAAATTTAATACGTGTGTACAGGACAACGTCTGTCGGGTCCGCTAGTATAAAAAAAATGTAAACAATATTTTTGTAGATTTTTATACTCAAAAAAATTTTATTAAATATTATTCTAAAATTCTATCTAGTAATAAGTTAATTATTTATTTATTTTACCATTAAAGCTAATTCAGAGCGCTGCTCCTCATCTTCAGTATTTTTTAATACGGCCTTAAGAAGTAATGAATATTTAGTCAATCGCTGCATCGGTTTCACCAAAATATCTAAGAGCCTCAAACGATTGCAGTCTTTTTGAGTTTCACACCACTGAAAAATTAAAAAAAATAATTATTTTCATAAAGTTTAAATTTATTAAAAAATGTTACAATTTTTGCAAAGTAATCTAACTATTCAAACTTTCCAAATTAAAAAACTTATTTACAAACATACATTTGTATTTATAACTTGTAAACATAACATAAATACTTGCCACTAAATAGGCCGTAAATAATTCGTTGTCATTAAGCCGATCACGACAATACTGCTGACACTTGCTTTGCTCGGAGCAGTATCTCGTGTAGGGTGCAAAAGTTTGTTCAAATATTTCAAAACCTTGAAGGAGATGACCTGGATCGAGTGGGTTGCCAGTTGTCCGTGTAGCATTAACCATCCTCAATACATGTTCGCTCCAAAAGTAACGATTTGCTGTGTAGATATCGGGAATATTGCTAAACAGCTTCGTGCGGTCAACTTCTGTTAAAATATTCGAAGCCTGAAGACTACACAGACAAGCCATAAAAAGCTAGACACAATAAAATATGTACATTACAAAAATATTTATAAATAATTCAATATTAATTTTAAATAAAGAAAAAAATTAAATTACATCTGCCACGACTTTAAGAGTTTTTATATAAGCCAGCTCTGTTTGAGCCAGCTCCCAAAGTGCCGTTTGTTGCTGCTGCTGTTTCTCAGTCAAACAATCCCAACTCTCAACAATATCTTGCCAATCTTCTTCCAGTGAATAAATAAGTTCTGTTTATAAAATAATAAAATTAAAACCGAAGAAAGAATGAAGATATAAAAAGTATTTCTGTTTGTTTTATTTTTATTTTATACTTTACTGGGATTATTAAAATTTTTTAATCAAACGGTAAATAAATTTGTCGTACAACTTGCGCATTCAGAAAAGTTGAGTAGGTGAATATGGTTTTATATAAAAAGAAAAAAAAAGGGAGGAAAAGAAAGTTATATTGCCGGTGTGTATATAAGGAGTACTTGAGAGACATGGATCGATTCACTCTTGACTGAGGAATCTTCCTATCGGACTTTACTTTGTGTAGTGGAATGAAACGTTGAATATAAATTGTATAAAAAAAATTAACCTTCCCTTCCTCCTTTCTTTATATATATATATTTATATCTATCTAGTTTGAGCAAACTCAGACCTTGCTCATTTGCAATGAGATCGTATGGAAGCTGAATTTCTGGTAAACGTGATACGCCATATTTCGTATAACTATTAAGCTGCTCCACTAGCAATTCCATTTTGGTTCCTTTGGTGTTTGTGAAGAAACCGCTCCACCTTTGCTTGCTAGCTTTAAGACCCGCCGCTCCACTAGATACAGAACTGCTACCAGACGTGTTTTTCCCAGTTGTCAGCATACCTCCAGGTATCATCTCTGAATCCATACTAGAGTCCTCCGTGGATATGCTGAAAAAACGACCGCTGCGACCTCGATAGCTCTGAAATAATTTGAGAAAAAAATTTTTAAATAAATATTTGCTTCAACAATTGGAAATTAGAATAGGGTTAATTAAATCAGAGCAAACATTACGGCTTTGTTCTAGTCATCTCTTTTTATATGTAAATTAACTCGTTAAAATAAACCTTTCAGGGCTTTTCTCATTCAATACATCACTAAGTCTTTTAAAAGCTCGACAACTATAGTTATAATGTACACAAGGTTTGCAAATGTACCTATAGATATTTTACAGTGCCAACATGTGAAATTTAACTATTTACTTTAGGTGGATTTGTAGAAATTCAACTACTGCATTTGTTCTCACGGCGCAGTCGATAATAATCTCTTGCAATAGTGTGGTTAAAAAAAATTTGAAGAGTAAGTTCCGATCACTACAATTTTTTTCAGTATATGTAAATATTAATTGATGTTTTACGTGGTGATCTAACGAGAATATAAAAAATACTAAAATTGAATTAGATTTTTTGGTGCGACCAAGAATTTTTTATAAAACCGTGAAAATAAATGCAGTAAGAAACTTTTTAGAATTTTCATTGGAGAAAAGTGTAAATATATAATTAAAGGTAATTTTATGAGCTTTTAGGTGAATTTTATGGAAATTATATGAGTTTGTATTTTAAATCATTTTAAAACTCATTGAACTTGACCTCGATAATCGTTCAAAGAATTTGTATGCTAAGTTTCATTATCATATTAAATGTATGCTAATGAACTGAACTTCAAACACGGGAAAAAAAAAATTTAATCAAACCATTTTTTTTTTTTTTTTTTTTTTTTGGTTACAAGAATTAAAGTTTAAAGTAGTCAGTAAAATTTTAAAACGTTAAAAATTCTCAATAAAACGAATTTTCAAGACAAGAAAATGTAAAATTATTTTTTTTTCACTGAATTTTCAACCAATCTAGATGAAATTCGGTAATCACATTTATTGTGTGATTACTTTGGATAATTTCGGAAGAAAATAATTACTGTGGAAATATTATTCATTAAAATTTTTTTTAAATTAAAAAATACGCAACGCTATGATGCCTTTTTTTTTTTTAAATAATATCTGAATAAAAAAAAATGTTTCATTGTTATTTTAAATTAAGTTAAGACTTAAGGAATTATTTTTGATACAGTCTACTTATGGACTATTCTTATTTTAATACTTTAATTTAACTCAAAGATGAATAAAATAAATTTTTTTATATAAAAATAATAACTTTTTTTTTTTTATAAAATTAAATAAAGACTTACTCCTCCAGCTTTGCGTAACAAAACATTTTGATTGCTTTTTTGGCTTGCTGTACGTGATGATGTTACTTTTTCGTCTTTGGCTGTAAAAAAATAAAAAATTTTAATTGAAATACTAATAATTACATTTTTATATCGAATGTTGATTAATCGGGAATATACGAAATTATTCATCGAGCCTATATGTCGATGAGTATGTATAAATACAAATACGTCCGTTTGGCTGTGTAATGTGTACTTGGTATCGTGCGTCATTGAAAGCCGAATAGAAGTAAAGTGTAAGTAAAGGGGATTGGAAGGGCAAAACAGAGAGGCTGAGTGTGAGGAAAGCATACATAGATAACGGAGAAGAGAAGTAAAGGGGAGAGCTAAAGCACGAAAGCATACCGATGTTTCACTCACTATACCCTAAAGTCCTTTCACCCTCTTAGAATATTCAACGTGAATCCTGTTCAAGCCTCTCACGATACAACTACAGCTAGAGCTTACCCTTCTTCGTTGTACTCTACTTTATTCTCTTTTGTTGTGTGCTGACAGGACAACTATTCTAACTTGTCACGTTTTTCAATATTTTTCACTCAACAGTTATAATAAATTACTGCACCGGCGAATAATGTAACTGTGAAATAATGTACAAGGTACTTTTTATAACTAATTGTATCACTGATAGAAGGATTTATTTGTATTAAAAAAATATTTGTTAATAGTTAACAAATCATTTATTAGAGACCATTTTAGTATCAAACAAATATTTCTTAGTATTTAAAATGATTTGTTTGTATTTAATAAATCTGATATTCATTTATTAAATATTAATAAATCTTTTAAATACTAAGAAATATTTGTTAAGGACTAAAAGTGGTCTCTAATAAATGATTTGTTAAATATTAACAAATATTTTTAACTATAAACAAATCCTTTTATCAGTGTAACTAGTGATTTAATTAGCAGCTGTATAATACAAAAAAATCGAATTAATTTTATTTTTATATGAGTAATTTATTAGTCGATTTCATAGGAATCTAACTATTGTATTGGTCTTCATGACGGAAGTTTTGAAAAATTTTGCTATGTATCGATTTAGCTCGTCAAGCGGATTTAGAAAATACATATATACATTATTACCGGCTCTGTCTCTTCTATAGCTCCCTTAATTCTAAATGGATTTCAATGAAACGTAACATACTCATTTTTCGAACGATTTCTGAGATTAAGTTCTAAGATGAGCCAAATCGCAAAAATTTTCACTTTTACCGTATTTCCGTGCAATAACAAATAACCGCGATATCATATTACATTTCTGTAAATGCCCGTGTAAAAATCATCTGATATCATGATGAGATTCATTATGATATTCATAATGAATCTCATATTTTGACACAAATATGAGATTCATATAAAAGACATCAATATTCACCTGAAACCCGTAATAAAATAAATATTCACGTGAATTAATTTTTTTGAAGTAGATTAGTAAAATTTTCATTTTTTCTGTTAATCAGAGAAAAAGTATAATAATTGAGAAAAGCAGTATTTTTATCATGCACTATACTATTGAACTACTTTACTTTCTTTCTTGTTTTTCTTAACTTAGAATATTTAGAAAAACACTATCTTGGCTTAAAAAAAATTGTTGACTGACAAAATTTTTTCGTCTTAAGATAATTATTTTTTATTTTGAAAACAATTTAAATCCTCCTAAAAATTTCTTTAATAGAATTAATTTGCATTATTTTCTGTATATATTTATGACTCAATAATTTTCTAGCACGATTTAAAAAGGCTAAAAATATCACTATGATATCATTATTATGATATCATAATTATGATTTTATGCAGATATGACCATTACTTTATTATGAATTTATGTTAATATCATAATGATTTCATTATTAAATTACTAGAAATTTTCTTCTCCAACAAGAAAAATAAACATTTTATAATCTAGTTAAAAAAAAAAATTTGCTCCCATAAATACTTATTTCGGGTATCAAATGTATATTAATATGGCTTTTATATGAATCTCATATTTGTGTCAAAATATGAGATTCATTATGATATTCATAATGAATCTCATCATGATATCAGATGATTTTTACACGGGTGGCACGGCTGCACTGATAAAAGGATTTATTTGTACCAAAAAATATTTGTTAATAGTTAACAAATCATTTATTAGAGATCACTTTTTAGTATTAAACAAATATTTCTTAGTATTTAAAATGATTTGTTTGTATTTAATAAATCTGATATTCATTTATTAAATATTAATAAATCTTTTTAAATACTAAGAAATATTTATTAAGGACTAAAAAGTGCTCTCTAATAAATGTTTTGTTAAATATTAACAAATATTTTTAATTATAAACAAATCCTTCTATCAGTATGCCCAATTTCAAAACACAGTAACTACAAAATTTTTATACCTGATTTTTTTTTTTAGTATTTTTTATAACCTTTAGACCTTAATTTCAAGTATTTGTTTTTAAAAATATTTATATTTAAGTATTTTCTATTCATAAATCAAATTTTTTATCAATTAAGCGCGCAAATTTTTTTTTAACAAGAAAAATTTTAAAAAATCACAAAATTGTCAGTTACTGTGTTTTGAAATTGAGCAGCGGTGCATCTGAAAGCTTATTTAATAAGCTTTAATTTGCATAATTACATGAAAATTTTTAAAACATAATTTTAAAAAATATATATTTTTTTAAATGAAATAGTTTGGGAATGACAGAAATTTGAACTCTTCAAAATCCTTAAAAATTGGCACTTTTACTGTTTCTTTGCGAAATAACTAATGAATGCGATAACTTTTAAAATTTTTGCAAATTGCATCTAAAAGCTTATCAAATAAGCTTTAACTTGCATACCTCACCATCAGTCTAGGCCAAAAATTAATCTGTTTGTCCATATTTAATGGAATTTTACTCTTGCATTCGTTTTAAAAATGATTATTTTAGTAGTTGTTGGATTAACTATGAAATCTACTTCCATTTCGGCTGCCGAATGGTCTTTTTTTTATAGATTGATTTTTTTTTCTGAAAACTGAGTGTTTATTTTGCGTGTAGACTGTTAGACTGTTGAGTAAATAATTTTTCAACTTTTTTTACACAAACTTCAGTAAAAAATAATGTCTTTACAATCCAACTGAATTTAACTACTTTTAAAAATATGACTGTACATGGATTGATACAAACCGATGAAAATTTGGATGAAAAAAATCGGAAGGAATCTAATATGAAAATCCACAAATTTATGGGAAATTTTTTTAAAGGAATTCAGGCAGAAAATTTACTAGAAAAGTTGTGGGTGTCTAAATTTCCATGCAGACACCCACATAAGAAATTGATTTTAGAATTCTACATAAGAAAGTATATTGAAATTCATTCAGAAATACTCGGTGGAAATGTATATAGAAATATCTATTGGATTCCGACATGCATTTTTGTTAGAGATACTAGTTATAAAAAAACTAGTCTTTTAATCCAATATTTTCATATGAAAATCGGGCTTACACTTACATAATAACATAAACTAATATGTTGGTTTTTTGACTTTTTAAAAAAAGATCCCCGTGGAGAAAAAAGTAATTAAAATATTAATGGGTGCAGAATATATTCCGAATAAATGATTTTTTTTAACAATTCCAAAATAGTGATAAAATCTATTTTAGAATTTAACTAACATGTAATTAATAACTATGTGAGGATATCCGTGCAGAAATAAATAAATTACATAAAACATAATTGGAGTTCCATTGATTGAAGGAGTGTGAAGAAACGCAGTATAAGTTATAAGTAGTACAAGTATACAATGTCATGCGGCAGTTATATAAAGCGTAGGAATCATTTATAAGTGTATATTTGCTTATTGCATAGTTATTATTAATGATATGAACTATTAATGTACTGGTCGTTTCTTATGTAACAAAAAAAATGCGATAATAATAATAATAATAATAATAATAAGTTAGAGTACTTACCAGTGACTCGTAAATGTCTACCTCCCAAGCACGATGTTTCGGTTGTATGAATTGGCAGAGGTGTAGAAAAAGCATCTAGAAACACGTCTACACGAGCCGGATCAATGCCTCGACGATCGCAAGCTGCGCCAAGAATTTCACTGAAATAAAAAACAAAATAAGTTGATATTTTCAGTAATTTTTTATATTAAAAAACTAATGTTTTATTATGAATATTAGTATAATTCGTTTTTTTTTTTGCAAGACAGGTATAAAATTTTTAATTATCGTGTTTTATGAGACCATATTATTATACGGAATATATTCTGTAAGAGCAATTAGACGAGGAGTTATGGACAATCTTAAGGGGATAAGATAATAAATCCTACGAGACACAACACACGTGGGAGAGTACGTTCACCTTTATAGCACAACCCTCCACATCCATACACATACATAAATGGATATATGCGATAGTAATCATATTATAAGGGTGTTTGCGATAAAATTTATTTCATAGAAGCGAATACAACATTTTTCTATTTTCTTTTTATTGCATTGTAAAATTGTAATAAAGTTTTTTGATATTAATTTTTTACAAAATAAAAATAGTTTTTTTTTTGCATAGGACTCAACAACGCCTTTATGAAAAAATTAAGATCTATTAGAACAATTTAAATATAATCATCGCAAAAAGTTTCGAAATTATTGAACTCTCAGTTTTCTAGAAATTACCAACAAATTAGCTAAGTAAATGAAGTAAGAAGCTATACAATTTCATAAGCTATCTGTCGTGATGACACCCCTTTAAATTTAATTAATTTATGGAAGCTTGAAAAAATTTTTTTAGAATTTAATAATAATATTTATTACCAGTAAAAAGCAGATACATAAAATACATAGCAACAAAAAGAAAGTACGAATTAATATCTGTCCTATAGAGATGTTTTACATCTATACATAGGATTGGAACAGTATACATAAATCCATGAAATCGTATAAGTAAAATACATAGAGATAATATAATTGATACTTATTCGACAATCATTAACGGTTTTATATTATATATTAATTTGTATTATCCATTTTGTTAATTTATTTTTAATTGACTTTTTGCTGCCATCCAGTTTTTTAAGGTCATATGGTAGTTTGTTGTAGTACTTGATAGCAATATAATTAGAGCTATTTACGATTATAGTAATTGAAAAGTTACCGATTTATAGAAACCTGAACTATGCACCACACATTATCTTATAAGATCAAGTAATAAATTTATCACGATCTATACTCGTATATCAAAATGAATAAAATGGGGTTAATTGTAGTTATTAGTTACGGCAGAGAAACGAAGCGAACTTGTGGAGTATATATTGCGCGAGTGATTAAATCCTTTGACGAATCAACCGCCATTAATTTTGACAGAATAATATTTATTATAATTAATTATTTCAATACTAAAATATTAGGAATTAATTTATCTAGAAATCGAACTTTTGAACAATTAATTATCGATATTGGAGTGAGCGTCCATTGTGATTTGCATCAGCTCTTTTTTTTCCAAATGATTATAACTATCAATTGTACGTTCACAATTGATTGCGCATTAACGGGAAATTTGAGGTTCCAAAGTAATTAATGAGTCTTATTATCTTCAGTGCAGTATCTAATCTAGCAATTAGATGAAAAATTATTTGGATCATTATTTATTAGGTGAAATTTGATCATTTAAAGGAGTAGTAATGCTAGATTGTATAGTAGTATCTGCATTTACGTGGTAATTATCGTATTTTGTGGAGTATGTTTCACGTAATGAGCGTAACTGGATATTATAAACGGATATATAAGTATTATTTCCATTGATAAAATTTTTACCAATTAATTTTTTTTTTTTTTTTAATAGGAAATTAAAGTAACCATTACGTTTTTGACTAGCAAATAAATTAATTGTGAATTCAGGGAGGCTGGCAATAGCTTGGTCGGTTCGGTGCCCGCTTTTCGAAAGAGTGGGACCCGGGTTCGATCCCGACACGCACCAATATTTTTCAGTGATTATAAATAAAAATATGTGCGTTAATGTTGCCAGCCTCTGGAGGTGGCAGAGATAGCCGGGCGGCACACGTCTGACTTGGGTGATCACCCATTTAAGCAACAACTTGAATGAGTGATCATCCTAGTCAGCGTTGGCTAGCGCGAGGGATCTCTGCACACTAGGATAGGGGCCTAATGCTCCAGTGGTCGATAAAGAAGAATTTCTTATCAATCACTGTAGACTTAACCCAGCTCCGACTGTACTAACATGGGTTTTCTCTGTGGTTTCCCCATGTTTCTGTTCCAATACCCGAGTGGTAAGGACCAGGGTGAATGCGGTACAGAAGGCACAAGTCGGTCCACAGCCGCATTAAGAAGTGTGTGTTGGGAATGAAAAAAATCCCGACATGCAGGGGGGTGGGGTCAAAAGAAGTAGTGAGTATAATGAAGTGATAATAATGATGGAAGTAAATACAAAGTAGAGCTGGGAAAAAAGTGTGTTGTGTAACAAAGGGAAGTGAGAAATAATACCCCACCCTCCCTTGTAAAACACTGCCCAGGTGATACAAGTAAAACCTCCATTATTATTATTATTATTATAATTGTGAATTCAGTTAAAGGTCACTGTCTTTTTACTGAGGTCTTGAAACCGCTTGAGTACCTTAATTTAAATAATTAACAAATAATTTTAGAGCAAGAGACCTGAAATGAACAGTGAACTAGTGGCTTATAACGAGCAAAAACACAACCGAGAGAACAAAAAATTTGTTTTTACTCGGTGACTGAGTACGTTTGTAATTAAGGTAGTTCTGGTGCAAAACCGCTTTTCGATAGATTTTTTCAAATCATTGGTGTAAAATTATGGTAAGCAATGTTACATTAAATAAATTTTATTTATTCATAGTTCGAGATAATTTTTAAATATTATGATCACAATCTTTGAAAAAATATAAAACAAAATTAAACACATTAAGAAAGATGAATATTCATAAAATTTTAAAAGAAAATTTTTTACTTTTTATATCGACGTTATTTACCACTAATTTGAATAATAATTATTAGAGGTAAAAAGCTGTCCGTATAACCATTATTTGCGAATAAAAAAAGTAATTTTTTTTGCTGTCGGTTAAAGTGACATACAGACAAAGAAGTTAAGAGCGACACAGCATGAATGATGGGCATGGTTATTGAGTATTAGGATCTTTTGTTCATTATCATTATTATTTAAGTATACGAAAAATTTTATGATAAAATAAAATATTATTTTTATTTATAATCTATATCAAAATTCATTGAAATAGTGATAGATTGCTTTTCATTATACTACATTAAACTTGTTGAAATTTATTCACGAGGAAATTTTGTGACAATAGATAAAAAAAGTTTTATAAATATGTCAGCATTTATATTTGAATTCCTCTAAACTGATAACCTGAAATAATTAAACTAAATCTCTAAAAATCAGATTATGCATCAAAATAATTAATAAAGTGGTTTTATTTATTATTATGATTATAATCATAATGATGATACATTAGTCATTGAATGTGTTTGTCGGAAGTTAAATCTAGTCCGTGCGTAATATATTTGAAACAATGAAACTTTAAATTTATTATTATTTTACGTCTCTTCTGTTAATGCATTAATCTACTTTTATGAATTTCTGCCGTAGCGATGTTAATTTCTACACATTATTAAATAAACAATATGTATTAAGTCATGGCGAAATAAATAAACTGATGGTGTGAACTCATTATTATGAATATAATTTAAAACACGGAATAGAAAATTAAAAATACAATTTAGACAATAATCTACTCAGTGTATTGTCGGATAAATTTAGTGTAAATTAATCACATTTGTTATGGAGATATAAGCAAACATATATGCATTTAAATATGTTTAAACATGATACTGACAGTGGAAATTAATTTTGAATGCTCGATTAGATGTAGTTTTATAAGTTTAGTAATTATGATAAATTCAACTGTTAAAAATCAGCGTGACGCGCTGATAGAAGGATTTATTTGTATTAAATAATACTTGTTAATAGTTAACAAATCATTTATTAGAGACCACTTTTTAGTATTAAACAAATATTTCTTAGTATTTAAAACGATTTGTTTGTATTTAATAAATCTGATATTCATTTATTAAATACGAGCTGTTACTCGCCCGCTCCGCTAGGCGCTTTATAGAATTGCATTTTTAGATCTACACGGAAAAAAGTAAACTGTAATAAATAACAGTCGATTTATAATAAGTAATGATCAACTGCTAAAAATTACCATTTCAAACAGTAAAATCGTAATTTTACTATTCACATTGTAATATTTACAATTTAAACGTTACAATTTACTCTTTACATGGAAGAAAATACTATTTCAAACAGTAATATTCGCTAGGTAAATGTCTAAAATGTTAAAGTATAATAATTAAGAATTCAGACTTTAATATTTATCATTTCGTACCTAAAAAATGATGTTATGATATGTAAAAAGTATAAAATAAAGTTAGTAAATTTTTAATACAAGCAACGTCAATATTTACAAAGTAAAATGGTAAATTTTAAACGCAACGCTAAAAGTCAAACTGTAATTATTGACTTGCTTAGACTGGTAAAATGTATATTTTGAAAGTATAATTTTTACTGTTTGAAATGTTAAATTCTCCCAGAGTGAGACCCCTTTCTCTTTCATCTAAGTTCCCCTTCTCTTCATAATATTGACTATTTATTGAAATGGCATTTTTTACTGTTTGAAACTGTAATTTTTAAAGATGAAAGAGTCGTTATTTACTATAGTGAAAACTACTAATCACTTATTTTGGATATTAAATTATAAACTGTGGCTTTTATACTTTCTACATTAAGTTCTGTAATATTTACATTTTTGCCACCCCGATGTCCGCTTTACTGTTTGAAATTATAAAAACTAACCGGAATCCGAGTGAATATTACAGTTTACTTTTTTCCGTGTAGACTTGAAATTTAATTAGAGTATTGTTTTGACTTGCACAGATTCCTAATTCTATCAAATTGGCATGCATCTTTTATTCATGTAATTATTCTAGCTAATATTCATTGAAACTTTCAATGTGCAATCATTATAACATTCCCGTGTCTTTCTTAAAAAAATTAATAATAATTGATATGAAAAAAAAAATTTGTAATGAGCATTGATAGTTTTAGTTAAAGAAATTGCAGAATTAAAAAATTTTTTTAAACAAATGACAATCGAATAAAATAAATTTAGTTATAATAAAAATTCATTATTTCTAAGTCAAAAAAATATAGGTTCCGGATAAGTAATCACAACCATATCATATTCTAAAATCTTTTCCGAAACACGCTGCATCTTATGGTATAAGTATTATTCCGATCGGTTCAGTAGTTTCCGCAGTATAACCGGACAAAAAAACCGGCTTTCCATTTATTAGTATAGATTAATAAATATTTTTAAATACTAAGAAATATTTGTTAAGGAC
The DNA here is from genome assembly GCF_020080835.1 of Cotesia glomerata. Lineage (NCBI taxonomy): Eukaryota > Metazoa > Arthropoda > Insecta > Hymenoptera > Braconidae > Cotesia > Cotesia glomerata. Next base: position 25,612,045 of record NC_058160.1, read on the forward strand.
TAAAAAATGGCTTCTAATAAATGATTTGTTAAATATTAACAAATATTTTTAACTATAAACAAATCCTTCTATCAGTGCGGGTTCACGTTGGACATAGATTGACGGTGTTCATTCCCACGAGAATTTGGATGACATCAATCATTGAGTCTGGTTACATTCATTGCTATTTAAATCGGTCACAGGGATTTACTCACAGTCCAAATGGAACGAGAAATGAAAAAAGAGCTGTTCAATTTTAAAATATTACTGATTTTTAAAAATTGACATATTAATTCTTCAATTTATGCTTTTATAATTACTATCATGGAAAATAAACTGTAGTGAGATTAACTTAAATCGGTTGACCACACCGTTTTTTAGTAATTAATTTTGGAAAATTTGGTTGTGAACAGTTGGGCAGAATGACCCAACAAGAGAAAAAAAAATGTAAGCGAATAAAATGGCCAAAAACTTATTGACGACAAATCTATTAGGGTCATTTTTAAAAATTTGAAATAATTGTTAATGAACTTTTGATCGAGATTATTTGTACTCTTATCATTTGATTGTTATAATTATTATTATTGTTAAATGAAAATATCCGAAAAGGGTTCAGTAAAGGTACTTTTTAAACATAATGTATTACTTTATTAATAATTGAAAACAATTTGTAATGCCCGGGGCTAGAATAAATTACACAAAGTCCTTTTGTTAAATAATTCTGTCTACCAAACAACTGTAAATGTTTACATATAAATTTCAATTGCACGAATACTAAATAAAAATATTTTTTCAATTTATGATACTGTTCCGTTTCCTGGCTCTGGTTTCACAAGTGGTACTCTGCGTATGTTGGTTTACATGGAATTTTATTGTGGCTTTAGAGATTTGAGTTTTATTTTAAAGTTTTTTTGACTCGTAGGATTGAATAACGGAGAGAAATATTAAAAAATTTACTTTCTAGTGAGTTTTATGTTTACAAATGTAGAAACATTCCAACTCTTGAATTAAAGCAGCGGCTGATTTCTATTTTTCTTGCTTTTCAGAAACCTTTAATTAATTTTTTTCTATTTGTCAACTCCAGTTGAAGTGAAAGATCAAATTTATTTTGAATGAAGTTAAAATTTTCTCAAACAAAGAAAATCTTTAAATTCAAGCAAACCATTTGCGCGAAATTAAAAAAAAAATCATACTTCATATTTTTGTTAGAAATGTCAAAAAGTTTTAATATAAGGTCAACATTGTTCAGTTTATCTCAAGCGTTTGATTCCACGTCACTATCATAAAATTTTTAATAAGTTAAAAGTACAAAGAAATTTTTCATAAATGAACCAGCTTAATTTAATAGATTTAACTTATATCAAGCGTTAAAAATTAAATGATATGAATAAAAAAGTTGAAAACATTTATACTGAATTAACTTACTAATTGAGCTAACTAGAGTTACTTACGCTAAATATGTTCCTTTTGAAGCAGGTAAAAATTCCTCACGCTCAAGAGAATTAGTGTCGTCATTCACTTCAAAGCTTACACTAAAGTACTCGCTGCTAGAAACCTAGATCAAACAATTAAACATTCATTTAAACTAATACTATGTCTTTATAAAGCTTTGATATTATTATTATTAATGAATGAATGAATGAATGAAATAATAATGATAATAATAATAAATAATAATATTATCTAATGTATGAGATCTTTGAAACTAAAATTTACCACAATATAATTTAAATTACGAGGACTTTATACAACGAACTTTTTCATTAATTACTTAGAGCCATCGTTTAGTGAAACCTAAATCTCTATTACAACCAGTTTCAAGTCTTAATTGCATCCTTACTCGTGACATTAATTTCCCAAATGAAATAGCTTGAGTACCTAATAAAACTTAAAAGTTTAACTATTAATTAAATTGACATGGCATTATTGAATTCAAAAAATGCCATTCGGCCTCACCCGAAATAGAAGGTAGATTTTATTTGATATATGTTATATACATCAAATCAAAGGTAATGTTATGAGCTTTCACATGAATTTTTCGAAAATTAGCTATCTTATTTCAATCGAAAGTTATTCATCAATGAAGCCACAAAGAATGTGATTTTCATTATTTTGTCAATTTTGAAATGCTACTACTTCGAACTTAATTTATTGATTTCGTCTATCCTAGGACTCATGCGAGCTAATTGTCTAAGGAAACTGTGTATCAAATTTCATTAGGATTTGTTGACAATTCTTGATAGATTAACATTCATAAGTCAGTTGTACTACACATTGCCTGAAAATGGTTCAATTTTGATAAAATAACTGAAAATGGACAAAAAGTCAATGTTATATACGTTTAACTAAAGGCGATTCCATGAGCTATCTCATGAATTTTTCAAAAATTAGCTATCTTGTTTCAATCAAAAGTTATACATCAATGAAGTAACCAAAAACGTGATTTTCACTATTTTGAAAATTTTAATTAGCCGCCATTTCTAAACTAATTGACCGATTTTGCTCATCTTCGAACTCGTTTAAGCTAATTACCCAAAGAATATGTGTACCAAGTTTCATTAAAATCGGTTGAAAACTTTTGCAGATATCCTGATGACAAGGTCGGTTATACTACATATCGAGGGTTTTCTGACACAATCACGTATCTCGATTTTTGAAGATGAAAAAGTTCAACTGAAAAATTAATAATTAATTATTTATTTATTTATTTATTTATTCATTTCTCGGTCATGGAGCTTAGCTCCCTGTGACCATATTTCCTATATAAATTATAAAGGTAGTTATAGTACAAAGATAATTATAATGAATCGCATTGACAACAGTATTTAATATAGTAAACTAATAATAATAATAACAATTTATAGAATAATAGCTCATGAAAATAATAATAGTAGTAATAATAATAGCTACAGGACATTTCCAACTTCATCATCAAACCGCATTTTTCAATATTCACTCTTAATCATGCTCATTGTCTTGCTCTAAGTGCTGCAAGAACCGAAAACAAACATTGCGAAATTCCTCTAATGTGGCAGCTGATGTGACCTCGATCAGAAGCGAGTTCCAAAAATTACAACCAGTTACATCTTGAAATACACGATTTTGGCATCTGACAATAGTCTGGACGCGATGCTAACGTGGCAAGTGACGCGACGATAAAGCAATGTCCGGTAATGACTATAGATCAATACCTTCAAGATTAGTTGAAGGCACAATCCTGATTGGCTTAGAAGACGCATCCTTGCGTATGAGGACAGCATCATCCATAATCCAAATGAACTTAGCATCAATCTGCGTGAACCTCTTACGAACTTTATCACAAAGTTCACGTAATTCAACTGGCGTGCGTCTATTTACGCTGACTTTATTTGAAGTCAACGTCGCAATAATTTTATCAGCCATCAGATTAGGCATTTTTTTTCTCTTAGCATGAATCAATTGCCTACACTTAGAAGCACTAGTAAGCTCAACAACGATAGCTCGATCTTATCCTTTATTATTATAAACGCGTTACTGAAAAAAAAATATAAACCAGAATAATAATAAATACGATAGTATTTTAAAAAAAGACAATTATTAAATATTGGTTTTAGACGAATATTAATTTTTTATAAGCCATTTTTTACTTCATCTCTAAAATTGTCATTTTTAAGATACGAGGTTGCGTCAGAAAATCCTCAATATGTATATATACACCTATAAATTTTTTAACCAATGGTATTTTTGAAACTTACTTGACTAATTATGACATATGATAGCAAATTCAGTTGAAAATTCCACCATGAGGACTAATTCAATAGTTAAATTTCTAACAAAATCTACTTAAAAACTACAATCAAAAAGAAAAAAAAATCAATGATGATCACAAAATCGTTGATAGAGTGACTTTAAATCTGTCCTATTAAAGCTAGTACTAAATTGATACTTGATACACATTTCCAATAGACATACTCCGTATGCAAATTAATTACGTTCCATCAGAGATTCAATTGTGTAATGTTACAATGGTCGTAGTGCGGAAAAAAAAATAAAATAAATGAAAATGAAATTCGATATTGGTGAGCAGATAGCTAAACCGAAATTCGTCGATGGTATTCGAGTATGCAAAATTTGCTCGTTGTATATCCCTATCGTTCGTGTGAATTCCGCGTGTTCATTCGGAACTACATATGCATTTATTGCGTTCTTGCTACTATTATGCCCAATGTTATACAATCACGTGCATTAATTCGGGTAGGTTTCTATGATTACAGTTTTTTTGCCACTTCTAAATTTGGCCGTTTCTAAATTCTAAACTTTGAAATCTGTAAATTTAGCCGTTTGTAAATTTAGCGAAACGTAAAAAACAATATCACTAAAATGAGAAAAATATAAATAATTTCAAAGATAATTTATGCATATAATAAAATTTGACAAAAGAAAAAACGTCCATGTAAAAAAAATGAAATTCCTAAATAAAGCTGTTTGTAAAATCAGCGAGTTAAAAATTTGGAATTATTAAAATAGCGCTAGCTTTAAAATAGCCGAATTAAAAAAAAAAGAATTATTAAAATTCTTTCAAATTAAAATGTAAACAGTTGAAAAAAAGAAATATTTAAAAAAATGAAATTAAAAAATTAGAAAATAATAAATTTAGCCGATTGAAAACCTCGCCACGTGAATTTAGCCGATTCTAAACTTGGAAATTAATAAAATTAGCCGTTTGTAAACCTCAGGATTCTAAAAACTAGCCGTTTCTAAGCCTTGCGATCTTAAAAATTATATCATTTATAAACCTCATAATTTATTAAACAATCCTATTATTATTATTATTATGTTATTAAATGCTCAGGGGGGTTGTCCCCGGAGTCCGATTCTCCGAGGGCCCAGCCTGAGCTCCATCCATTACTGCTGGACCACTCCGCACAACAAGGCGGTTAGTGATCACAGCAGGCCAAAGTCATTTTCCTAAGTAGACGGAGGGAACCTAGTATGACAGCCTTCTGCATCCTGACCGCCAAGAATTCAGCTTTTGATGAGCAAGCTGGAACTCTGGCAAGTGAGGATACAAAAGACTGTTTCATCCCTCCGAGGACGCCAACAATCAGGACGACGAGCTTGACACGGTAACCTGGGTAAAGTTTGCCAATTTCAAACAGGAGATCCTGATATATCCTGCCTTTGTGCTCTTCTTTGGCTGAGATGTTGTATTCAGCCGGGGCCGAGAACTCAATGACATAAATGTCACGAGTAGCCTTGTCGAAGAGCACAATATCAGGTTTGTTGTGATCTATCCGCCGAGTTGTTGCAAACGGCATGTTCCAATAAATTTTGCAACTGTCATTCTCAACAACCTGGGGAATATCTCCTGGCAGATAAGGCAGCACTGGTGTCATATCAATACCGTAGTAATGACGAAGATAGTAGTACAGTACTCTCAGGGCAGCATTGTGACGCTGGATATATGCACCTCTCGCCAGCACAGGACATGCTGACAAAAGGTGCATGAGCGTCTCCGGGTGTTGTTTACACATCCTACATGACGTGTCCAGAAGCTGCACCTGGAGCACCTTGCTACGGTATTCTAGAGTGTTAATGACACCATCTTGGCAAGCAAATATGAACCCTTCAGTCTCGGACATCAGGCCAGCTGACTTTAAGAAGGAAAACGTCAGCTGGGTGGACAAGCCATGATCACGCACGTGTTTGAAGAACACGCTGTGCATGGACTTGTCCATCAGTTCGCCTAGGAGTAGTTTTTCCTCGGCGTTCCTGATGACGCTCTTGAATTCCTCCTTTCGGAGTTCCATAAGAGCGTTTATCTCTCCAAGACCAAGGGTTCTTGCTGCATATATAGCTGCCTTATACAAGAACGACCCCTTATGCGCATTCTCATGTTTATGAACAATTTGCATAAGAAAGTCATCCTCGTCTGCAGTGAAATTGACAACTTCGTGTGTTAAACCCAGGACCAAACGATCATGCAGCCGCTCCAAACTCTGCAGACCTCTCCCACCGATGGACCGGGAGAGGTATAATCTGGCGACTGATGAATTGGGGTGCATGCTCCGGTTCATGTTGATAGTCTTACGGGTTTTGATGTCGAGATCTCGCAGATCCTTTCGGGCCCATTTTAAGACACCGAAAGTGTATAGTAAGACTGGGACAGCGAGCATATTAGAAGCGGAGACTTTATTTTTACCGGAAAGTTCGGAGGACCAAATTTTCCGGAGTCTCCTAACATACTCGCTACGGAGAGTTGCTTGGACTTCGGAGACCGCATGCATGCGGTGCTCTTCCATTCCTAGATATCTATACAACTCTCCGGCGTCTAATTGTCTTAAAACGCTCCCATCTACCAACTCGACATCATCACCCGTAACAGAGCACTTACCCCTCGCCAGATGTACGACCGCACACTTGTCCAACCCAAAAGACATTCCGACATCCCGCGTGTACTCTGCTACGATGTTAAGAGCCGCCTGTAGATGATCTTCATCAGCACTATAAAGCTTCAGGTCATCCATATAAAGCAGATGGGTAATCGAGTATTTTCGATCACCCGGAGGCCCCACAGAGTACCCACGAGTTTTACGGAGAGCAACAGATATAGGCAGCAGTGAGATGCAAAACAGCAGAGGGCTTAAGGAATCACCTTGGAAGACCCCTCGTTTGTACTCTACAACTCCGGTTATGTGCAATGCGTTTCCACTTCCAATGTGAAAACGCGTTCGCCAGAGCTGCATTGTACGCCGAATGCATTCCACTATTTCAGGATTGACCCCCAGGCATTTGAGGAGATATAAAATCAACTCATGAGAAGTTGAGTCAAATGCCTTGCGATAGTCGATCCAGGCCATTGACAGGTTGCGTTGATAGTAGATCGCATCTTGTGTGACACATCGATCAACTATCAAGTTCTCTTTGCATCCTGACAGGCCTCTTTTGCTGCCACGCTGTTCATATATCTGTTGCCATACAGGTTCTATCTCCTGCAAAATACGGTTGTTTAAAATTTTTGTAAAAATTTTATAAACCGCATTCAAGCAGGTGATAGGCCTGTAATTCTTTGGGTCAGACAAGTCACCTTTTTTTGGTATCAGTACGGTTCGCCCTTCCACGAGCCAGTCTGGAATCGGTTCGTCAGCTCTAATGTACGATGTAAATATACGGGCCAGATGGAGGTGGGTAGAAGTAAACTTCTTCCACCAAAAGACATTTATGCCATCTGGTCCCGGAGCAGCCCAATTTTTGCTTCCATTTAGAGCTGAACGAACTTCATTCACACTGACTGCAGGGCTCTCTTCATCAGCATTCTGTCTACGGTGTTCCCGACAGAATGCTTTTAAAGTCGTGCAGAGCTGGAGTATTGGCGTTCACGTTTGGTTGATCTCCATACAACTCAGTCCAAAAAGCTTCCACCCGCTCAGGTGTTGGATAATTCCCGGTAACATCGGTCTTTGGTGTCAGAAAGCGTGAAGGGCTGGATCGAAACAACGAGTTGTCGACCAACCGCTTCAGCCTTTTCTCTAGTGACTCTTTGGCAGTCACTAGAGCCCGCAATTTATTGAGAGACTCTTCCTTGATGACAAGAAGAGTACTCTTATTCAGTGTGTGATGACGCCACCGAAGATCAGCAGCAATGCGCCGAATTCGGGGCGTGTATGCTCTTTGAGTTGTTTCAAACTCAATCACACACTGAATGCGGGAGACCTGTTTCCGGGATCTGTCAATTTTGAGTCCAAGTTGTGAGATGCGCTGTCTCAACCTTGCCTCGATCGAGAGACAATGTCTCTCTCGGAAAAGCCGAAACTGCTGCACCATACACAACCTGGCTCACAGTGAGCAGGGTGGAATCCTCCAGGATGTTTGCACGGAGATCTTCATTTACCGCTTCTAGCTGTTGTTGGGTGTAAGTTATCTTTTTAGATATACTTACTTGCCGTCCTATAAAGGGATTGTTGTCATCCAAGGAGGAACGGCGTCGCTCTTGGTGTAATTGCGCCGGAAAGGAAAGTCTATTAGACTGCCTTCTATCCGGCACAAGCGATCTTCTATTACGCCGAAGATAAGCGGCATAATTACGCAGGTGTTTAGGCGTAAAATGCTCTAGCTCAGGATGCATATCACTCCAAAGAGTGTGCATCCGGGCCATATAACCGCTCACCCCCGGCTCGCTACGTTGGTAGCACACCAAGAGGTCGACTCGTAGTTCCTCCGTCCACTTAAAGTAAGTCCTTAAAGCGCCAGGGTCGTCATCGTTCATCGGGTCCGGCCTGCTCCTCCCACCTGATGAATGGTCCTCATCCGAAAAGGACCGGTTGTAGGGAGCACTTCTGAGATTACGTCTTGTTGTAACTCAGTATTTCAATGCAGTGGGTAGTTGGCCCACTGCATCGGCTACGTCGTTCGCCTACAGACCTGGTGTTATGGTCTGCGTTTCCCGCGATGCGCCGCTTGGAGGCCACGTAGCAAGCACCATTATTATTATTATTATAATTATTATTATTATTATTATTATTATTATTATAGGAGAGGTTTCCATCTATATACTGACTCATCAAGACATCTTTGGAACCATCAACCCTTGAGACTTGAAATTTGGGAGGAATATTCCTTTTCAAAGGAATATTTTGTTTAGTTCAAAAAAATTATAATTTGGCGAAATTATTACTTAAATGTTTTAAAATTAGTTTCTTAGCTGACCTGTACTCGGCAAAAGGAATATTCCTCTCAAATTTCAAGTCTCAAGGGTTAATGGTTCCAAAGATGTCATGATGAGTTAGTATATAGGTGTAAACCTCTCATATAATAATAATAATAGGATTATTTAATAAATTATGAAGATTATAAATGATAATTTTTATGATCGCAAGATTTAGAAACGGCTAATTTTATTAATTTCCAAGTTTAGAATCAGCTAATTTTATTAATTTCCAAGTTTAGAATTGACCAATTTTATTAATTTCCAAGTTTAGAATCGGCTAAATTCACGTGGCGAGGTTTTCAATCGGCTAAATTTATTATTTTCTAATTTTTTAATTTCATTTTTTTAAATATTTCTTTTTTTCAACTGTTTAAATTTTAATTTGAAAGAATTTTAATAATTCTTTTTTTTTAATTCGGCTATTTTAAAGCTAGCGTTATTTTAATAATTCCAAGTTTTTAACTAGCTGATTTTACAAACGGCTTTATTTAGGAATTTTATTTTTTTTACATAGACGTTTTTTCTTTTGTCGAATTTTATCATAGGCATAAATTATCTTTGAAATTATTTATATTTTTCTCATTTTAGTGATATCGTTTTTTACGTTTCGCTAAATTTACAAACGGCTAAATTTACAGATTTCAAAAGTTAGAGTTTAGAAACGGCCAAATTTAGAAGTGGCAAAAAAACTGTAAACATAGAAACCTACCCGAATTAATGCACGCGATTGTATAAATTCATACACATACACATACACACATAAATTTATAAACATATTTAGTCCTATTGAGTTTTATGCAGTACTTTCTATAGTAACTCAATAGTTTGATTCGCATTCTCTTAATACGATGTAATCTACCATTACTCTTGTTGCTTTTATTCCCAAACCAATACCTGACTACCCGAGGGATAAAAACGTAATAACAGCGATAAATTACAAATATAAGCAATAAAGAATTATTTATGATCCCTCATTAACTATGGGCTTTGGAATATTAATCTGTTCTTTTAGGGTAAAAAATTTCTTAGCTTAAATAGCTTAACAACTGTTTAAATGTTAAACTTTTGAACATCAAACGAAAATTAAGGACATTTTCGAGTCAGTTACTCGAGCAGAGATGAAAATTTACGAAATACTTGTGTCTGAGTTACGAAGAATCCGTCTGTCTGCTGTTTCAGTAACAGTAGGGGAAAGTTCTAAGTTTGAAGCAGAAAACATTTTTTTATTATTAATCGGTGTCTCAAGTAAATTAAATTTTTTTTTCATAGTTCAATAACCTGAAGAAATATCGTAATTTGTGAGCTCAATATCGCTCTGATGATTAAACAAAAAATCAATTAACCTACTCAATTAAACAGAGAATGGGTAAACCGCGGAATAACACGATCAAGCGTCAGTTCATTTCAACATTTTTTTCCAGAGGGTATTTTTATACTCATAACGTTTTTATAGACATCTTGGAAAATAATTATCCGCGACAAAATAACCATTAAAAGTTTTAAAAGTATTTATGATAATACGAATTTTATTTCTAATTGTTATTATTATTTTTGTCAATTATAATTGTGCATAAAGCGAAAATAAAAATTTTTGCTAATTAAACATATATTTCAATAAAGTTAATAAATAATATTATAATTAATTAAATCTTAAAAAATTAATTATTTTTAATATGTACCTATTTATTTGTAAAAATTGCAATTAACAATAAGTAATATGAATTTCAAGATTATTATCACTTAATAAAACCCTCAATTTATCACTTAATTAAACCCTCAATAATTTCCGCAATAACTTTAAAACAATCAGAGTTATCGTAATAAACTCGGTGAGTTTTTTTTAAATAAATTCAACTTTTTTTGCTGTGAGCATTTTTTTATTTCTCAAGTCCCGAGGTGAAACTTGCTTGAAATAATTCACTTTTTTTGCTGTGTACGTATTGTAGATGACTTTTAGTTAATTAAATATTTTAATAGTCGGGTAAAAATTAAAATGAATAATTAAGTTTTGCGATTGTTGTTTTTCAATTAAGAAAACAGATTCATATTTTGTTATTTCCATTTATATTCCATCGGAAAATGAAATGTGTGTGAATGAACTGTAATAAATAGCTAAAATCTTTGACTAATGCTCTATTGAATGGTCTTGATGCCAACTCAATATGTTCAGTAAAGTGTAAGTTATTGGAGGTTTAAGAAAAAAAATAAATCATTCTAAAAATACAAATTATGCGTTGTTAAAAACAAGAATATTATTTTTCGTAATGTAAGAAAATATATTGATATATTCCCTCGTTTTTTGTTTGTTAATTTTTATTTACGTAAATAATTTTTGACATGAAAAAGTCGTAAAGTGCTTCATAATTTAAAAAATCTTTTGACATTCAAGATTCAAGCGAGAATATTTTTGATTTTTTCACCGTAAATAGTTGATAGAAATTCAATAAAGAAAATTTATACGTTGAAAAACGAATTCGATGTGATTATGCAGCACACGAAGTCCTCTCAAATTATAGAGCTCGTTATTAATAAATAACAGTATAAATTTACATTGAAAGTACCTGAGAACGTGAAAGCTTGTGTCGAGTGCGATTTGACGTGCAAGTGTCTGTCGACGTCAAACTTGGCACCAAAAATCTTGGATTAGTGTCCGTAGTGGGATTTGGAGAAAAAAGCAGCGGTGGCACAGGTGGATTTTGATACCGATGCTGATGCGATGCTGTCAGTTGATGCTGAGTTGTAGTCCCACCTGACATATTACCGTGTTCTCCAGTATCCAGCATGTCAAGTTGGCTCAAAGATCTTGAGCGTACCTATTTTTAAAATAAATATCAAGGTGTTATGTTTTTAAAAATACTTGCTAGAATGTCATGATTTTCATAAATGTTATTCTTTAATACTAAGTAAAGTTATTTTTATCATTTTAGATTCTTTGTGTGTAATTAAAATTTTTTAATTAAAAATTTATACATATTTCTCTGTAAAATAAATGTTTTTAATGGATAAATATTAAGAATTTTTAGTATCAAGTAGAAAGAAATTTTTTTTATTGCTTGAGATATATATTAAAAAAATTTTGCGAAAAACTAATATTGATTCTATCAACCCACGCCTTTTAGTAGTCAAATTTTTTTTGCTCCGATAAAAATATCAATTTAACATAAATAATTCTAAATGTTATTGATCATTCAATATAGATAAATTTGTATTGAATAATTATTATTCTAATTTCAGTTTTAAAGAAAATGCAGAAAAGTAAGCTGAAAAAAAAAAAAATATTTGACTTGATTTAAGAGGAAAATTTAAACTAAGAAAATTATTTTGTAATATTTTATTTAAATTTTCATTTTTCGAGAATCAACTTTTTTTTTTTCAATGAAAAAATAATTAAGAAAAATGAATAATTCAGAAACTTCTGACTGACATTAACATTCAAAAAACAAGACACAATTTTAACAATTCAAGATAAATTATGTAAGAACAAAAATTATTTTTCGCTTTTAAAATATCAGTGTCAATCATAAGTTTTTAAATAATTCACAATAATTCTCAAAAAAATTTTCTAGCTATTCTTACATTGTCTCATTTGTTTTAGATTATTGTTTAAAAATTAGAGTTGGATATATTTATATATTTATACACCCATTACTTGACTGATAAGTCCCATCGGTATGCTTACAACTGAACTGTTCAATTAAAATAAACATAACATTTTTACTATTATAAATTATAACGATAAATCTTTAATGTCAAATGTAGTTGAATTTAGGCGAAATGTCTCCTATAATTGTAACTATTAGTAGCATACGAAAATATAAATTAAAACAATCGATCACTTGTATCACAGGGGGTTGTAATAAAGCCGATTTTATTAAATTTATTTAAACTATAATAAATGATTATAATAATAATAATAATAATCGAAGAAAAGTGGGTCAGGAAGCAGCCGCATGGTGGCATTAGATCGATCGTAACCAGAACACTCTTGCGATCCTTATCCGAAGGATCGATCAGCGTCAACTAAACCTGGACAACAGCAGCATTTAAATGGTGCATGGTCAGCGCCCATTTTTGTCAATTACTCCACTATTAACCTTTCACAGGTGCATTAAATTATCTTCAGTTCATCATATTTCTATGTTACTGTAATTGCCTTTGGCAGTAAGTAGTTTTACGGAAAATAAATGTAATAAGAGAATGTACATATATTATTAATAATAATCAGATAATCTAATAAAGTTATTTTTTATTGTACTTGGGAAAATATTTTTAACTGATGTGATGGATAAAGAAGAAGAAAAATAATAAGATTTGAAGTAAGGGCTTGGGTCTCTGAAGAAAAAACAAAAGTTTTATCTTTTTATTCCCTCCCGGGAATGTCAATATTTGTGGGTTAGAATTAAACTTTTGTATTGTATCTCTTTATTTGATCGAGTATGTTTGATCGTGTATTGAATTGAAACTGAATTTTGCGGCCAGGCTTTTATATAAGTTACGGCCTTGCGCTACCACGATACTTCATTTACGCTTTTGCTTAAGCTTGTATGTATGCCACTTTATAATATATATATTTCATACGTATATGTAATATGTAATGTTCGTTAGTGAGCGTAAAATTACGTGTCTATGTGAATATGTAGATGTGTGGGAAAGAAAATTAAACTTGTGTACGCATAGAATAGAATTGCGGGAACAACCTTGCTCCCAGTACTGTCTATCATACATCTCTCCTTGTCGAAGCGTGCTGAGGCTGACAGGGTAAATATAGATGTATGATACAGGGTGGGTAGCATAATTACAAATTGTTTAGCATTATATGAGTAAGTGTAATTATAAAGTACATGTTGAAAAACGGCGTTTTGAATTTAATTATAATTCTAATCATCGTTTTAAATAGACACCGTATTATTAAACTGTAATATATAATAGTTCTTTGAATGAAAATTTTAATTTGCAGGAAAAATTATGACAATTATTAATTTTTGGAGGATTATTATTATTTAGACCGTAAGTTAATTGTTAGAAATTTTAAATTTACAGATGTGTGTAATGCAAACTTTGGGAGATTGTGATTTTAATTATGATGTAAGTTGTGCTAGGTATAAATTAGCTTGATTAATTAGTTAAGTTTGTCTGGGCAATAACTAACTGAATATCTTGCAAGACTTTACTTTAAATAAACATTGAAATTATTTTTCTTTTAATAAAAAAATCGGTAATTATTTAGATGTAGGCGCTACTGTTTTTTGGCCATAAAAATTTATATAATTTTCTGAATCATATTCATAAATTTGCTGGAATGAAGAAAAAATATTTAAATAAGTTAATTTTTCGATTTTTTACGCTCTGATATTTGGAAAATTACCGAAAAATAAAATTCTTGTAATTAATTTAAAAGAATTTCGAAACTAGTTCAGTAAGTTAACATTAGTTTGGTGTAAATTCATCGTTTTGGAGTACTTTTGATTTTCAAAATTTATTTGTTCTCGAGTAAAAAATTTATAAGTTTAGATGTAAAAAAATATATTCCCAATTATATATGCTTACAATCGTGGTCATTAATTTGAGGTTTTTCGTTGTTTTTCATGTTAAATGAAACCAAAAAATACTCGAATTAATGGCCTCGATTGTATTCTATACATTCAGAGTGACCCCAGGATATGATATTAAATTTATAAACCAAAATATATACAAAATTTATGAATTGAATTTTATAGTCTTTTGATAAAATTCTCAAGTAAATTATTGGCGTGTCTCATGCATACTAAGACACATCGTAAACGAATTACCTGATATCCAGGACGGACATAAATTTATATCCATGAGAATATAAAAAATTTATAAATTTTTTGTACAGTTCGTTTATAAATTTTATTTTATATCCTTGGGCCAATCTGAATACATAAAATATTTATACTAATTATTAATTTTTTATATGATTGAATATATTTTTTTTATTCAAATTTATAAATTTTTTGCGTGGAGGTATATTTATGAAAATAAAAACTGAGTATGGAAAAAATTTTTAAATTCAAAATATAAAATATTTTTAAGCCTTGAACAATTTTATGAACTTTCGTTCGGTGAAATTTTCTAAAAAATTTTCAAGTTTATTTTTTTATAGCATTGTAATTTTAATGACTATGTATTAATTATTGTATAACGAAGTAATAATAAAAATTTACGGAGACTATAAAAAAATTGTTATATTATATTATATTTTAATTTTCCGCTCCCATACTTTTATAATCAGCACTTTTACAAAATCTAATACCATCACATCGATAATATACTAGACTAAAAATAAGTATAAAAATTTTTGAGACGTGATTTCTTTACAGTGTACACAAGATTAATAATCTTGATAGCACTTGTAATCTTCATTAAAAATTTAATTTTAATAACCTAGATATAAGAAGTCTTATTTTGTTTTACCATGAATTTCTATCAGAATATAATAATAGATGATTTTATTATGCAAAGTATGATTATTATTTTTCACACGGAAAATTTTAATTGATCATTAATTTATCTTGATGAGACTTTGAGGTTGAATAAATTTTTTTTTTAAATTAAAAAACGACAAAAATTTATCATTTACAACACTTTGCGTGTGCTGGTTAGAACAGCCCTAGTATATACTTAAATAAGATCTAAGCCTTGATACTTGTCGTGAGAATTCATCAAGACTCAACTTTGATTAAATTTTAAGCCCGATCGACTTAGTAGATGGTGGGTTGCTTTAATAATTAAATTGTAAATCAAAATATCATAGATATCCTTCATTTCTGAGTACAAAATTCAAAAATTGATCGTCATTTTAGCCAATTATAATTCACAATTTAAAGCTTAATTGCACTTCAATTAATTTAAATTGAATGAACATGTTGTAGATCAAAAACTTTCATGGGTAAGTTTAATATGAGAAATTTCAACATTTTATAGTTGGTAAGTTTAATCACGCAATTTTCAAACATCGAAATTTTTTTATCAATTGCTAAATTTTATTTTCTTGGATTTCAATACAATTCTGATTTTTTATAAAAACTTAAAGCACGCTTCAAGTAAATTTTTACTGAAAAATTCAGAATATATGTTGTTACATTACATCGCTTAGTTTTTTTTTTTTTTTTACCAAGAAAAATATTGTTATACATGTCGAAAAAACTCTTAACAACTTAAAGTTCAGAATTTCGAGTCTACTTTTCATTTATTTTCAAAGTTTTTCTATTAGACTTTTTTCTAAAACTTTTTAATACTTTCCCGCACTTCATAATGTTTAAGTGCAGTATGTCGCAATTTGTGAGAAGTTAAGTGTTCTTAAAACAAGACCTACAGTAATTTTACGGACACTCGAGCCGTTTTGTGTGTTTCATTTCAACTGTAAATTTTTCATAAAATTTATCTCTTACGTGTCCAACGCCTTCAAGTACAGGGTTTATAGAATTATGATGGTAAATTTTTGACAAAATCTAATTTAAGTAACATCCTGAGCCCTAATTTAAGAATTTAGAAGTCTATTTTGCGCACTAAAGGCTATTTTGACGATTTTTTTTTAAAGTATTTATTTTAAATATTGATATAAAAGTTATTCAATTTAATAAGTATACACTGAAAATACGTAAAAAAATTTATCTTTTCATTTTAAACACAAAAATGATAGTTAAAGAATTTTCAAAAATTTTATAATAAAAATTAGAACAAATTAGCAAGAATAAAAAATTGCAAACTTTTATCAAAAAAATAAAAAAATCATAATGAAATAAATAAAAACAAAGAATTATATAATAAAAATTAAAATTTTGAGATTATTGCAGTTCAGGACGAGCTCATACATATTAAGATTATGTAGATCCAATTTCAAGAAAATCGGTTCAATAGTTTCTGACAATCAGCTCACGTAACCCCGAAAATCGTTATTCCAAGAAAAACGAGTTTAAAGTTTTCTAATAGAAGGTAAGCGCGCTCAGGTAGAGAATTGCAAGACACAGAAAATTTCCTTTTTAAATAATCAAGTAATTTTAAAATTGTCATAGGATATTTTTAAAATTATTAACTTTCAAATAATAAAAATAATTGATTTTTCAAAAGTGTCACAGTAAATTAATACCTTAGAAAAATAACATCTGCTCACAGTATTTCAGGACAATGTTGTAGTCAAGTTAACGACAAATTGGTGTCATATTTTTCTTCAATCTGTGGTTAACTAAACTTCATTTGTTGTTCTAGCGGCTACAATCTATTTTCCGCAAAGCGTAAGTGGGGTATTAGCCTAGAACAGGTACCTCCAAAACTAGTCCCATCTGGAAATTCTGAACAACTATTTAGAGACAAGTACTTCAATACAATACAAATTGTACAAGTATAGTTAACAATATGAATAATGTACTTTAAGTTTCGAAAACTTCTAAACGTTTAATAATAATTATCTTTATTCTAAAGACTATAAAGTTATACAACAAATGTTTCCATAACTTTTATTCGCAACTAATTTTCCAATAGTGCAATGAAAGCTTGAAAAAATATAATTATGAAGGTATTTATAAGTGAGATTCTCGTAAAAATTTAAGTTCCGAATAGTTATAAATAACTTACGTAAATTTTTCATGCCATATAAGTGGTAGACTTGTTGATAGTTTTAAAGTGGAAGTTTCATTATTTTCATGCTTTTCATTAAATCCCTCGCTTGCAAGCGACGTTAAAAATTTTCCCGGTATCTTTTTAAGGTTTTCAACTTGATGATATGGTCACAAAAAAAGCATACGGTTCCACTCCAAAGAGTGCTCGTTACAAACTTCCGAATACGAGACAAATTAAAGTAATATCTTCTCTGAGATAGCGGACGGAGTTATTGCGAAACTCCGTATAGTATCATCACACATCGAAGCCGATTGAAATTTTTTATTAAAAAATATAAATAATGATATTAAATGAGATGTGCATTACGTCAGAAATAAAGATGTTTGAAGTGATAAAAAATCAAAAGTTAACTCACAAGTGTAATCAATGGAATAAAACTAGGTCGAGGTAATGCCCAATTTAATTTTTCTACCCTCAAACTGTATATATTTTATCACTCGTTAAAAAAAAAAAAAAAAAAAAAAAAAAAAAAAAATTAAATAGTGTATACCATACGATCAGCCATCTTATACAGCCATTCGCTATAAAGGAAATAAAAAGAAACGAGCAGGAACAATGTGAGTTCACGAGGAAATATTTTCTTGTATTACATTGTCACTGTCAGACAAGTGAATCCTACGTTTATTTGACTTTTATTTTTTTACACTTTAAAACCAACTTCTAAAGATACTTTACCAGGTCACACTATTGGAAACTACCGGAGAGAAAGCTGTTTCGAGATGGAAATAAAAAAATCGTGACGAAAGAAAACGATTCAAAAGATCCAAGTCGCGTAGGAGGTATTACTCTTATAAACATTAAAATACGGTATGTATTTTTGTAACGAAAAGTTTATGATAAAAAACAAATAGACAGAGATTTAAAATAGTGAGTGATGAACTTTGAGAAGTCTGACAGTTATTGTTTTTTTTCATTAATTTTCGAAAGGTTGTAAGGTATCACGGCTTCTAAATTTGACATTCCGTTTTTTATTTTTATTTAGAAGGTTATATTTGAAATGCATTTAGAATATTTAAAAATTCACACATCAAATGCTTATCCATTAACAAAAACAAATCTCATTATAAATGCTTTTAAATTTATTAACTAAAGTGAAGTTTGGCTTATAGCAGAAATAAATGAAAAATATTTTTTTTATTTATTGCTGAATTTTCAAAAGTTTATTTCCATTCGAAAAAATATTAAACATTGAAACACATGTCGAAGTAAAAATTATTTCAATTAGATTTTTCAAAATAATTGTTCTCCGCAAAAGTCACTTCAATCATTGAGATAACAACTTTGTTAATTAATTAAGTGTCTTTTTGTAGAATATTATAATGAGCGAATGAATGATACCCTCTTAGACTTAGAAGTACGCAAAAAATATAATTTTTTTAACGTGTTAATTAAAAAATTTACAGCACGTAAAAATTATGCAGGATGTTTTCATTAAAAAAAGCTAATTGATTTTTTTCTACAAGAGTGGAATAATTCAATATAATCTAGGATAAAACTTGATGAGTGAATTGACGAGGTCACGCTTCTTCTTCAAATATTAAAAAAAAGGAGTATTATGCGGAAAGTGACGTTAAAAAGATTCACTAGATCTCAAACAGTACCTCGGGTTTAAAATCGTAATTTAAGCAAAATTAAAATGTGACTCTGCAGTTCAATATGATATTAAATCGTTTCTTTTTTCATCACACTTTTAATTATAGATTTTTGCTAAAGTATATCTATCTAAGAAAATATCCCTTTATATTAATTGAAAATATTGGAATTTATGTACATTAATATCGGCGGCAATAATAAAAGTACGGAAAAGTAACATAGATTTTTTTTATTGAAAATAAAAAATTTTCTACCGTCAACATATTGGATTTTTACTTTCAGATAAGACATTTTATTTCCGCATATCTAAAAAATTTTATGCTGCGTAAGGGAGGATATATACTTACAAGATCTGTACAAATATACATAAAAGGAGTTGCAAAAATTGTCAAGACACTTATCGTTATAATCATTTTATTGTAGAATCTTGAAGCATCAAATTTGTTTTTTTTACTCTTCAAATTCGATGTCAATAATTTTAACTTATCGCGACATAAATTTGAATATATATTGGATAAAAATATATATTTTATTTTTAATAGGACAATAAATAAATTTATAATATAACGAAAAACTAAAATGCGCTTTTTTTTTATCGAAGAATTTATATTTTATCTTTGGGGAAATTTATTCAGTCCTTTTTGTCGTAGAATACATTTGATTTCCGTTGTGCATTAATAAAGCAAAAATCAGCGTACGCGCGGTTCATGATTAACGACATCACAGGAATAATAATAACCTTAGCATAAAGGAAATTTTCTTACGTCGATCAAAGGGTTATAAAGAGGTCAAAAGTCAAATTGCTTATAGGGGTCGAAGATATAAAAAATATTATAGAAAAAAGGGAAGTAACAAGGAAGATAAAAATATCATAAGGCAAACTAATAAATATGCGATATATGTCTGTTATAAGATTTAAGATATATTTTTTCGTTCCTACTGTTAAGAATTACATACCATGTAAAATAAATTCTCTCGAAACAAAAGCAGGGGCCTTTTATTTCAAATTTCAAAAGGCCGTTTGAATTTTATTTTTATCATTAAATTTTATTTCCGCTGCTGAAATTATTATTACATAATAAAATAGGTATAGTGACAATTCGGAAGTCATATGGCTGGCCTACTAACGACATTTTAAAGAAAGAATCGATAAATTAAAAATTAAGAGTCTTCACGCGTTGAAAACGTGATTAAAATTATTTATTACTCTTCAAAGTTTAAAGAAATTTTTTAACAGTCTTACAATTTATAGAGAAAAATTTTAATGTGAAAATCGTGAAACAAATTTTTTTGAAAAAGGTTTTCTTTCTCAAAACTGTATCAATAGTCGTCAATAAGGCCAAATAAGTATCATTTTATGTAACAAAATATTAATCTAGGATAAAAACTCAAATTTATTACTGGCCAAAATTTAAAACATCTCCAAGAAAATGATTTTTAAATTTACGATTGAACTACTTTTGAATACCTCATTTTTATTAGATTATTATTACATAATAAGTAACGTCTTCAAAGTTTGAAAGTGATTGTGATTGAGTATTGAATTTCGATCGGGCACCGAAGCTCTTGCTTCAATAAAACAATTTTAGTTAACATTGAGTTAATGGCAAGTTAATGAATTTACTTTTTAAATTGCAATTATGCGAGGATTTTTTATGACTTTAATTGAACAGTATGAGAAAAATTTTGAAGATAAATATTTTTTATGAATTTATATTGCGGTAATGAAAGTTGACTCAACAAGAATAAAGAGGGCAAAGTTATTGAAAATAATAATGAAAGGCGTGGATCATAAAGTTCTGTCGTCATCTAAAAAAGTGATACTACGAAGAAAAAGAAAAAAGAAAATCATAAACTTGAAAACGTCAACTTGTCAATAAGTGTCATTGTAACTTTATAACAACACGTAACTATTAACTCTAGACTTTTTAAAACCAACAAATTGTCAATTATATACGTCTCATTAGTATATAGTTGAAAATGATTATAAAAAAAAAATTTTTTTATGGATTCATTAGTTTTCTAAACCACTTTTCTACTTAAATTGCCATAAGACTAATCTATAAGATATCGATAACCAAAGACAAATGTTGCTATTTGGTAAAACAAATAGTAGCTTTGTAGTGTAATTATAGTTCGAACCTATTTTCCACTAGAAGATTTAAAAATTGCAAACATTAATCATTGTTCAGAAAGCTGCAGTTTTTCAGTGTAAATACATTCAACTTAATCAGTGCTATAAAAAACAAAATAAATAAGAACTAATATCAAGTTGAGTACTTTCCAGTTCGTTTTATTCGTTTAATTGAGAAGCCCGATAAGTACATCGACTTTCCATTAATAGTCCTCTCGTTGCAAATAAAATAACTTTGAGCTTTTCGTAAGAACCTCTTTAGACGTCCATCATTCTTATTTTTATTTATTTACAATTTACGTCTATGTATCTAATACTAGTTTCAAGATAATGTTATAAGTAAATAAAAACAGATTTATGTGCACTTATGATTTGAGGTTTCTCTATTAAACTTCTCGAAAAGTTTATCATAAATCGTCCGGCGAAACGTTGATGCGAACCACTAATTAAATATCCGTGATCAAGGATTACCATAAAATATGCATCCGAATACTACTGGCATAGTAACCTATAGAGTTTATTCCAAAAACAGATTATTTATCAGTTAAGACGTATAATTAATGGACGAGTAACTCGATAAATTCTAATTATCAATTAATTACGTTTCATTTGGGTCTCGTGTAAGCGTATTTTTTCATACCTGTTAGCTAGAACTGTTATCATTATCATTAAGGTCATCGATATCAATGAAAAAAGGCAAATCTCTTTCGATAATTGTTATTGATTGCGTAATTATCTTAATTATTTAAGTTTGTGAGAAAAGTGACAAGTTATTTAATTAGAATAGTTATCTATAAATCGCAAGTGCAAAAGAGAACGAGATAATTGTTCGTTTGGCTGGCGCCAAGATGGGCGTCTTTGGTGAGACCATCTGTCTTCCGAGTGCTCCTTTATGTTCATTCGTACTCAAGGAAATAAGCAACTATGAAGATAAATTATCTCAAGTAATTATAATAAACCTCGGGCTAATAATTAATATAATTCTTAAAAAAATAAACTTAAAAAAATTACTCGAATCTAACTTAAATAACTTTGCAATTTGCAATATTATTTCATTTTGATTAAATTTAAAAAGAAAAAAAAAATTCTGAGTTATCAAAGATGTTTTTCCGGTGTGTTTTAGCTGCGATCCAACTAAAATTGGCTAAACTACAAGGCGAGTACAAGTGAAAAGTGGATAATAGCAATTTAGCCACTGCAATTGTCACGCAAATGCAGTATAGAGTATAGTAGCTGAGTAAAATGACCTCAACCGGGTGATTAGGTTGAAAAGGTAGGTCACTAATGACATGTGTGGTAGCTTAGAGTGAACATGACTTCCAAGTATTTCTAAAGTTAGTTATTACAGGTTATAAAAATAAAAATAAAATTGACAAAGCGCGAAAATCCACAACTTTACGCCTCCTAACTTTGTTAATTTTAAATGAAAGAACAATTTTCCCACGTGCAAAAAAGTCGTAATTAATTTTTTAAACTCGAGGGTGAATTCTCACCTGAACACGGGCCATAGGTGGCGACACAACCAAAAAGATCCTCATGGTTGCTTTGAGAAAATCATCGTGATGCTTAGTATCATTATGATGCGACTCAATAGTGTTGGGGCTGTTGGTTGGTGTCTTACGTCGTACTTTTCGGCGAATGCTCCCAACTAACCTTCGCCAATCCTGGCCGGCATAAGGAGAGGTGACAGGCTGCCCGAGTCCAGAATGAGGAGCAGCAGCTGAATTGGCATCGCTGCTAAAAATAGCTGTAAAACTACTAGTGGGACTAGCGTCTCGACTGGCACGCCGGCTTAAGCTACCGCGGCCACCTGAACTACCGCTGCTCCCGGAGACGGACACTGTGGAACCGTTCGCTCTGGAGTCCTCAGCACGACTGGCTTTCGTGCGACCCCCACCACTACTTAATTTCCGTACGAGACTGCGCAATACGCTGCGCCGTTGTTTGGGTCCGTTTTCGCATAACGATTTCTCTGGCTTTTCCACTCTCCTCAGAGCTTGCTTATGGATGTTTTTATACTGTTTTCTTGTTTTATTGACCACTTTATTCAAATTTTTTTACTGGCTCATATCACTTGAATGCATACTCGACGATTTAACAGTTTTTTTATTTGTAATTTTACTTGAATTTATAGTTTTAAGCTTCTGGTAATGACCCAAGTCATTTATTCTTTTACGAACGATGTCTTTTTAGTGGTTATAAGCTTGCGAAATTTTAATATTACAGTCAAGCGATAAGAATATGAGCTTAATGAACTGACTTTCATTTTTTGTTACGAGACCGTTGAACTGAGACATCGAAATTTGATATACATAAATGTAGAAATACGTCGGGTAGTTTGTTTTTTTCCTTCTCAGAATAGTATGTATAAATATAAAAAGAGGTACGATATTTGAGGGAATTGAATTTGTTATGTCAACCGTACTGTTGTCAAGGAAGATCGATCAACATGGAATCCTCTTCTGAAGTTCTTGTTAGTTAATCGGTGTCCTACTCAAGAGGTTAACTTCCTAAAGTTTATGTAGTATAAACTCTTTGGACGAACCAGCCTTAGGCGTCATTACGTTTAAACTTTTTCATTTCGTCTTTAAAAAAAAACATAGTAATAAACACTTTAAATAAAAAATTATTTTTTCTATCTAAAATAATTTGGTCATTTATTATTATTAGTTTTGTGACAGCGGACAGATGTAATAAGAATAAATAAATAAAATGTAGATTTAAATACTGCAAGCCGGTGGTGATTGCGTTGAGTTTTAATGAGAAAATATTTAGTTGTAAATCAGAGATGAAATTAGTGAGCTGAGGAACAGCAGATCCAGTTGTTGGATTAGTCGAGTGCAATCAAGGACCCAGCAGTTCCTGTTAGACGTGCTCGGGTGCACTGACGACTACAATAGTCATTTGAGTTGAGTTAAGAGAATTACCGTGTCCACCTATCACAACTCAGACGTGTAATCACAATAATGATAATGGTAATCCTAACATTAGTAATAATAATAATTACAGTAACAAGAGCTGTAAATTTTGAGTACCAAGTGTGACACAGTAAAAAATTTATCATGCAACAACAACACACTAATGCCGTCATCATACAAGATCGCACTGAGATTTTTAGTGTATTATTATCGACAAGTAGAGCTTTTGCTGGCCTTGACTTAAGGGTAGCGACGCTCGCTCGGTATCGATTGTTTCGCTCCTCTTTTCTAGATTACATTGCACGTTAAACTCGACAATTCAACATTCGATTATTCTTTCTACGCTATTTCATTTGCCAATTTACATTCTATTGCATTTTACGCGAATCTCCGTACCTGATTAACTCACCCCGTATATATTTTATTGTAATTATTATTACTGTTCTTTACAAAGCGGCAAGACTTAAAAGAATAAATTAAACAAAAACTAAATAAAGAAAAAGTTTAAGTGACGACTAAAATCCAGTTGTTCTTGTTCTTTAGTTCAACTACTTTTGAAACACTTGCTCAAATGCTATTTGTATTCAAGTATGAACACTGCTTCTATACTAAACTATACTAGACTACTAACGGCATTGTCTCGGAAATGGCTTTCGAGCGTTACTTCATATATTTTATTCGTAAAATGTTAAATTGTCCTTAATATTGCTGATTCCAGCCTACGGGTTATATTTATACAGATATATATATATATATATATATATATATATATATATATATATATATATATATATATATATATATATATATTAAGGAATATGTGCAAGCTAGGATAAATGAAGCAAATGGAAAAGTCAGATGACTCTCGTGTAAAAGTATATAATCCCCATGACGCAAGCCTTTTTTTTAAACAAAAAAGTAAAAGAGCGAACGTGCTGGAAACTTGTAGATGAATGTTGCTGTCACTCGACAAAATATACGTGAAAAAAAGAAGGATATCATCATTTTTTATTTTTCTTGAGAAATACTTTGTCACCTACGTCAATAATTATGAAAAAAATTTTAATAAAACTAACATGTAACCTGTTATTAATTCATCGTATGTTTTTTAAAAATGAACAGCTTTCAATTTTATTAAATAAAATATTATCATTTTAAATGTTTATTCACGGATGATTTAATTGCAGTTGAGTTTACGTATTGAATTAATGTCTCAGCGAGATGTCGTGTATCACGTTGAAAAGCCACCGATCCGTAACAGTTGGTGCCAGAAGTTAGGTGTCAGCTTCCCGCCAAACCGGAAAACGTGCTTGCATTAGGTGCATTCGAGCGCATTGTTACGATATACCCTCCGCCTCTTAACCCTATGTACATTTATTTACCCTTATATATATATATATATATATATATATATATATATATATATATATATATATATATATATATATATGTATACATATATTCGGGAGTATAGATACAGATATTAAACCCGGCCAACCGTGATTAGTTTGTTTGTGTGAACCCGCAACCGTGGCAATTTCTACATCAATATAAATGTTATACGCGTCTATCAAGATCCCAAAAGTACTATTTTACTTTTCCACCTATTATTTTAAATTATCACCAAACAGCGTTATATATTTATCAGTTTTCTTAGCTGCATTATATAAATAGCAGTATTAGTCCTATATATACCGAGTATATTTTACTGTCATGACTAATATACCCCTTTCACGCTTGTACACGTTTTGTTTGTTCTTGCGAATTATATCAAGGGACTATATACACACGATATCCAAAGCTATAAGCTATAACTATCTAAACGCTACGATTTCGATCCAACGTGGGTATATATGCGCGACATGTTTCAACTTCTTTTATATACTTTGGCTATTTTTATGTTATTTCTTCTTTCAGAAAGTCAATTCTATTATTCAACTTTCGGTTGTAATTTTTTGAAATCCAATCGCTGTTGTAAAACTTCGAGATACATTTGTTATCAATCCAAATTTATTTTCTGTGTAATTAAAACATCTTAATTTAATTAATTCATTTTCTACTTGTCGAAGTTTGTAAAAAAAAAAATGTCTAAGTTTTGTGTAAGTTTTATTTTTTTCTTTTATCAATTAATTTATTTTGCTACCTTTATTTTTACAACTAAAATCCCCGTGATGAATAAATGTTGAATTAGGTAAACTAGTACTAAAATAAAAATCGTAATTTTTATTTTATTTTATTGATCACTAACTATCAATAGTTCATTCATGAACTTGATTTTATTCATCAAACATTGCCATCGGACTCAATATTTACCTAAATCGTTTAGCAATGTATCAACATTAATATCATAAATTAATGACCAAATTATTTCAAACGAAAAAAAAAAAAAAAACTTATTATTAAAATAAAATTCTTACCAATTGGTGAGGAAAAAAAAAATAAAAAACAATTAACTTGCTATTTAAAAAAAATCAAATCTTGATAAGTCAATTGGATTTATCAAACCCAACAAAGGAAATACGAAGTAACTATGTAGTTAGGCTGATATACTTATATACTTAGGCGTAGTTACGTCAAAGTTTCCGTTAGAAATAAAAATTAAAGTGACCCAATTTAACAGTCAATCACTTAATTCAATTTTATTATTACAGTAGTTGAATAAACTTTATAAACTTTTGTTTATTTCGGGTAAGGTTCCTTCGAGTTTACCGTCGCGCAACCAACTGGACGAAGAGTTGGTTTATTCCGACATCAACCCCTAGAGGATATAACCAGCGAGGGTTAAGCGCGCGCATGTACCCCTTTTCTCTGTCATACTTAACTTAACTTTATTTTTATCATTGGCTTTTGAATAAATCAACTCAATTGTACGATAATTGCTCTTGGGATTGTTTATTTCATGTTTAGCCGTGATAATAAATAAATAAATGGGTTGGGTGTGAATAATACGCGAAGCGCCGATAGTAGGATCGGGCTGTTGATTAAATTTTAGCTCAAGTAGAGTAAGTCAATGCTTTACTCGACTGGTGATTTCATTTTTAATAAATATTGAGCTTTGTACTGCTACTGTTACCGCTATTTTTTTTCTCATTAAATATGTGTGTTGTTAGTATTAACTACTTCTCTTACATTGTCTTTGTTTTATTAAATCGTATTATCGGATGTTTGCACTGTTACTTGTTATTTATTCATTGAGTGAGAGTATTTTTTTTTTTAATTCGTTTAAATTTTATTTGTTCCTTTTTTTTCTTCTAATTATAATTATGTTTTATTGTTAAAAAATGAATATTTGTACATTTTACGATATTAGAGTCCTGTTATTGGCCTTGACTGTTAAACTTGAAAAATAAATTAATAAAACCTGTGAAAAATTTTTTTGATATTTTTGGCACTATTTGTGACCATATTAGAAAATTTTATAAGTACTGATATAATTTAATAGACCTTATATGATCATATATGATTTTTCGAGAAAATAGTGTAGAAAATTTTCAACAGATGGCGCATATTCCCTAAATGTTCCCCTTACTAGAGAGTTGAATCTGAGTTATTAAATTATCAAATAAAAATTATTTTTGTAATCTCCTTTATAGATTCTCTCTATTAATTACTATTCAGTTGTTCAATTGCTAATTAATTTAATCAATTACCAATTAGGAATACAGAAATTATAATTAATTATTGTTGTATTCTAATATACAGTCAAAAAAAATTAAAACTTTTTTGGAAATAAAAAAAAGAATTGTTTTCTAAAATTGAAATTAAAATATTTAGGAAAAATACAATTAATCGTAATTCATAATAAAGCAATAAAAAAAAAGATAAGAAATTATTTATGCGATGTTTTTTTAAAACAGAACGTATTTAATTTAAAATACATTAAATTAATTTCTCAAGATTGTAGCTGGCTGAGAATAAAATTCTCAGAGACGAAACATTAAAAAGTTTTCGTTAAAAAAAAAAATAAAAGTTTTAGTAATTGTTTTTTTATTAGAAAAAAAGCAAAGCTTATCGGTATAATTCCATCAACTCAAGAGATGAGAGGTAAAATGTAAAACATATATATTTCCCTTTTTTACCGTTTCCCAACGGAGATTAACCGGAGGAAATAATCTGGGGTAAAACGGAAATGAGAGAATGAACGACTCCTTTGCTAAGGCTCAGTAGGTTTACCAATTCGATTCCATATTTATAGACTGTGAATCTTTGGTAAACCCAACTGGATAGATCTATGCTTGCGTACAACCAATTTATTGTATAAAAATTCTATTATATCGTAATAAATTCATTTGAGAAATTGTGGAGATTAGAACTTGATAAAAAATAAAAAATAAAATTTCATTATTACAGACAGTTTCACTTTTCAATCGGTTCAGATAATAAAAAAAATGTTGGATTAAAAAAGAATTCTGATGGGCGTTTGATATATTCAAAAGCTCTAGATAAAAATTTTGTTCGATAGATTTTTTTTTGTGTAAAAAAATCCATGCAATTCGATAAAAGTTTCCGAGCTTGGTAGTGATAACTTGATTAGGTCATACGAAAAGTACACATGCAAATTTGATTTCAAATAGAGAAAAACCAGAAGAAAGTTCTGGGAATTAGGCTGCTGGAAAATATCTAATAGTTGATTGTTCAACCTTGTAATCATGAGGGATCCCAGTTAGTTAGTTTGTATTAATAAAATTAAAATATTTAATGAGATTAGAACTTTTCAAATGATTTATTTTTTCACTGTTAATTTTCTTCTTTATTTTTAATTATATTCTTAATGATATATTTTGCTGGAGTTAGCAGAAATTGATAATTTTTTGTTCTTTTAAAGCAAATAAATTATTGAAAAAGAAATACACCCTTCGGAAATTTGTAAGTATAGTTCATTTTTTTATCAGTTGCTACTCGAGTTTGATTCGACTGTTTTTTAGGTCAGAGTCATAGATTTTATACTTGTAATTTAATTGGTAACGTTGAAAATTGATAAGAGTGTATAAATGAATTTTTTTGTGAAAGTAAAATATAAAAAAAAATTGTACAAGAATTCTAAAAATTAACACACTGATAAAAAAATTTACTCGATTCAAGAAAAAAAATCTTGAATTAAAAAAATATCTTTTAGTAAATAAATTCTTCAAAATAATGTCAATGGTTCAAAATTTTTTCTCTTAAATTAAGTTATTTTTTATTAGTGCGTAATTAATTTAAAATATCTTAAATAAAATTAAAATTCGATTTTCAAATTAAATTTTAATTGAAAAAATAAAAACTTATTTGAACGGAATCGAATAAGTAAATGAATGATTTAATTTAAATTGAATAAAATTTAATTAAGTAATTTTGAAGGTTTCTCGAGAAAAATCCAATCTAGTCAATAATTAATTTCTTCAATTAAGGTAGTACCCTCGCCAGAGTCGTTTTCTTAGGATTTTTTTTTAACTTCGGCAGATTAATATTCATATAATTCTGCGTCGATTGGCGTAATTTGAAAATTTTTGACCATTTAGTTTCAGAGATATTTAATTTCAAAGTTTGAGTTTTGAACGCTCTTTTACATTGCGGTATACGGGATATCGAAAAGTTTACCTACAAACATTTTTATATCTCAGAAACTTTTCTTAGGATTCTTTTAAAAAACTAGAGTAACGTTAACTAACAACTAAACAATTTTTTAAAAATAATTTCATTGATAATTACCACATAGTTTCAGAGATATTTATTAATAAGTAATGAAAAATTTACCAGACTTTAGCCGAGGAGGGGATACGTTAATAAAACTGTGGCAACAACGCAAGTTTTGTGAGCCGCGAAAAAAATATGAGACGCGCATGCGCTGAAAAATTTGAAAAGTTTAATTTACTTTAAGTGTAACATTATAGTTATTAATTTTATTTATTTAAAAAAAAAAAAGTAACAATGATTATTTTATGAAAATAAGTATTTTTCTATATTTATAAAAATTCAAAAAGTTAATAAGTTGAATATAATAATATATATTAATCTTTCATAAGTTATAAAAATAATAGTCAGATGAAATAATAAAAAAAATACTAAAATTTAAAATCCGTAAATACATCAACATAAAAAATTCAATTACTGATTTTTCTGAAAAAACAAAACAATATTGTCAATTATTTTTTTTCTATTTGTTATTTGCATATTTGCTAGTGATTTCTGTCGTTTTTCAAGGACTTTTTTTTATGAATCGTCCTTTATAAGTCAATTTTTCAGACATTGTAATTATATTTCCGAATAAATGTATGTAAATAAATAAATAAACGCATGTGTCAAAACAGAGGTTAATCTACAGTTAATCCAAAGCACTACAGTATAACCACTATAAAATATCTTAACGCTCACGCAGTGTTGCCAGACTTTTCAAACGATCAGTTTCTCGTTTGTGATTGGCTAAAATAAGTACATAAACAGCAAAAAGTTTTAGGCTTGTCAATAATGACTCTAAAGTATATGTACCATACACTCTAGCACAAACTTTTGACGACGGAAGTCGCGAGGGTACTACCTTAAGAGAAATTTTTTCATCATTTTTTTTCTCGCACATTAAAATTACAAATCATAACCGAAGTAAGCTTTCAATGCTTCGATGATATGAAGATTTATATAAATATGTGTGTATTACAGTATCTACTCTGAAAAATATGACACAGTCGTTTGATTAATCACAAAAATTTATCGCTTTACATAGTTTATGCTTTTAAATAAACACCACGCCAATATTTAAGCCTTTTCATGGGTTTTCTGATCGATACCTGTAGACATGATAATTGATAGCTGACGGATCGATCCGTTGAAAATGTTTGTATAGAGAGAAGATAGAGCTGGCACGTGGGGGTTATATAGAAGAAATCAATGACGAAACACTACTTTCCATGCAATAAATCTTTCACAAATTTTTAATTTTTTTTTAATATGAATCGCATCATTATTGATCATTTTTATTACTAAAATACACTTGATTTATTATGTTGTATTATTTAAAAATAAAAATATATAAGCGAATAATGATGAATCATTTTCACGTCAATAAATAATGTTGTTTAGTCAATATAAAATTCGAGAAATTTTTTATCCTAAATAGAACTCAGGGTTGCTAATTATTAATTTTTCGAAAATGAAGTGGCTAAATTTTTTGAATTTTTAATTTCCTCCAAAACTATGAAAATTGAATTTTTTAAGTTTTGATTTTCAAATAATGCATTAGTTAGTTTATTAACTAAATAAACAATTGATTAATAAAAAAATACATTTTTGGTCTTTTGGTTAATTTTTTTAAGATGCAATTCTTAAAATAACTTTTTAATACAAGAACAATCTAAAAAATTAATCCTAAAAATAAATTTTATTGTAAAAATTCACTTGAATTAATTTGAATAATTACATCGCTCCGGAATATTTTATCTTAGAATAAGTAAGTATATTTACTTCGGTATATAATAGCACAAAGTGAAGTGAAATACACAGAAAATTATTATATCATTGACATAACTGCATACGTAGAATTTTCTGTATGCGAATGTACATATAATAATATAAGAAAGATAGTAATGTAAAGAGAAAACGGTCGTTTTAAATATAAATGTACAAAGTGTCAGATATTCTATTCATTGAATAGAATATAAAATGTTATAAATATGAAACATTGTGTACTCTATATAAATGTAAAAATATTTACATAAATGAATAATAATAAATAAACTTACTGAGTAATCTGACGGTTCCTGGAATCCAGTGGTGCTGCTGGAGGTGTTCAGGCGTAGCAACGAATTTCGCGCACTTGATCTTAATATTCCCCATCCGTTCCAGCCTCTATTACTCTCTCTTCTGCAACTGTTAATTACAACAGTATATCCATGTTAGATTTGTAATATACAACTTCAAATAAAATTACCTGTCAAACACTTTACTCAATAAACTTCATTAAGTTTTGATATTGCATGTAATTTTTGAGTTTATTAATTTTATTTGCAAGGAAACGACAACAATACAGTACACTTATCTAATTTAATAACTATTTAATTAAATTAAATTGTAGTTATTTAAACAACAACAATGCAACACGTTTTAATGAATAAAGATAGCTACAAAATGAAAAAATACGGATCTGTAAAGACAGAACTTACTTGTGCAAAAAAAATGAGTAAGAAAATAAAAATTGCAACTGCTTTAATTAATTATTTTTAATTAAAAATTAATTTTTATAAAAATTTTCACCTTAGTAACGATCGAGTCATTGACGTCAATTTACTTTTAAAAATAACTTTACGGAAAAATATCAACAGTTGGAAGTATTTATTTATTTATTCACGCTCAATGGTATTTGCAAATACAACATAAATATGATAATCATAAAATTAATTAAAAATAAAAACAAACGTTTGACATTTTATTTTTAATAACATTATTATTTTTAAAAATATTAAATTCGATTTTTATCGTAATTAAAATTTTAAAGATTATTTTTTTTTCCAAGTCATAAATTTTTTTTTTGTGTACGTTTTGCACGCTAATCTCCATTACGGCTGAACCAATCTCGACGTGATTTCCAGTGATGTATTGAGATAAGCTTGGGCTAACATTTAGTGTCGTTTCATTCAAATCGGATGACAAATAAAAAGATACGTCAATTTTAAAGTGTCAATTCTCACATTGAAGCACGCTTGACGTGACGTGGACACAAGGAAAAAGAAAAATTGCTGTTCGGTTGTTTTATCGATGTGTGCTAATCAAATTATTGAATTCGATGTACGCGCAAATAGGATGTAATGCTATTGTGGTATTTATTGTATTAATTTTGATTGAAAGCAAGAAAAGAAAGACAGCCGTTATTGTCTGTGCGTTTATTTCTTAGTTTAATTGTAATTTTCTTTTAGAAAAATTAAAAAAATATTTTTTTTTTATTTTAAAAAAAAAGTAAAATTTTTTTTCGATTAATTTAAGAATTTTTTTTTGTAAAAATAATTCATCAATAAATATTCGAGCTAAAAATAAAAAAAAAATAACGTTTTATTTTTAATATTTTGTTTTTAGAACCATTTAACTGCAATTTCACAGTAATTATACCTTGTTATTATTTAGTTTAAATGTTAATTTATATTAAAACTAGAAAGAAATGAAACATAAAAATAATTACTTTTATTTTGCATCGCATTAAGAAAAAACTTTAATTTTAAATTGTCATTAAAAATAAAATTGCTTTTAAAATAGAGCACACTTGAAAAAAATTAATTTCTCTTTATATTTTACTTTAAATCTTTGACGCGGCTTAATGAGTATGCTAATGTCCGAGATCATTTAAGCTTGAAATGTTATGTGCAATACACAATCTGAATATACACGTATGAAACTGTGATATACTTGTTATATGGATGAGTTTTTATAAAAATTAATTATTACTAATAGAACAATGAAATATAAAATAGAATAATTATTATTACACTCGTAGTTTTTATCGCCAGAATAAAGTCTCAAGTTCTATGAAGTTTTTTAATGATAAGTACTTATATGTCAAAAATAATTTTCAGAAAACGAGTATTCCCTTCTCTTTTGATGACATGATTCTGTAAATTGAAAAACAATACGCTTGCCCGTGCATTGTCGGACATTAATACTGTTGCTTCCTTTTGTTCGTTATAATTGTAGTATCTATGTATCTCTTAAAGGTATTTCTTCTATATTGTTTTATATTCGTATTTTTATTATAAATGCAATCAGTATTAGAACAGACATAGAATAAAGTAAAAATTTTTATAAAAACTTGAAATCCTTTGAGCGTAATAAAAAAATTAATATAATCTTAAGAGTTTTTTATAATTGCTTGAAATTTTTCCCAGTGAATGTTTTAAAAAGTTTTTTATGTTATTGATCAAAAATTTTAATTTTAAATTATCGAGTTACAAAAATACGACACTAAATAATATTACTTAATTCAAGAGAAATATTTTTGATCCAAGAAAAATTATTTTGAAAGAAACTGCTTGTATTGTTTCAAGAATTTCTTGTCTAAAAAATTGTTTTCTTGGTGAAGAGAAATTCTACAACTTTGATCATGAGTATATTTTGTTCGATCGATACAATCAGATTCTCCATCGAAAAACAGAACTCCCTTCAACTAAAAAATACATTTTTTTCCTTCAAGAATTTTATATTCTTGGTTCAGGAAAAAGTTTCTTCATTCAAAATTCCAGTAAATACTTAAAAAAAAATATTTTTTTTAAATTAAATCTGAAAAGTATTTGAGATTTACTTTTAAATATATAGAAAATAAAAGTAATCTAAAGGTTGTTAGTATTCTTGAAATAAGCTGGTACTAACTTGAATCAATGTTACGGTCTATATTTATTCAAGAGAAAGGAATTTTTGAATGAAATATAAGTTATCTTGTTTGAGGATAATATATTGTTCCATTCCAAACTAAAATTCTCGAATGACGAATTCTTTCTTTTCATCCCAGAGTTTTATACTCTTGATTCAAGAGTAAATTTATTGAATGAAGAGAACTGAATATCTCGAAACAAGAGTGAAATTTTCAAAAGAACATTTCTCTTGAATCAAGTAGTTGTTTTTCAGTGTATATAAACATAGCCCACATTTCTATCACAAAGAAAACATCCCCTATCTCAACAAATAAAGCAAGTGACACGTTTAAATATAATATCCTTGAGAAATCTACTTTCTAAAAATGACAATTATGCAATTAACCGCCTACGTACTTTAAATGGAGATGAAAGAGCGGTCGAGTTATGAAGTTAAACAGCGAAACAATAAAAGTTAAACTTGAATGTTTGACAAGACTATAAGTATCAATGTACAAAGAGAGTTGAAGGATTGTGTCACGAGCACTACAGAATGAAATTGTCACCACCGACTACTTGTTCTAGCTCTAATTTCTCTGTGATTTGTCGTCCGCTTTTCATATGAAAAGATTTTTGCTAGCATCAGTTTCATTCATTACTTCTACTGGGATATTTTACATGATCAGTGAATCAAATTACTGAAGAATATAAATTTTTTTAATAGGAATAAAAACTAATTAAATTTTACTTTACAGCCCAATTTCCGGGCTTTAAGTATTAATTACTCTTGCAATCATTGAATCTAACTAGTTTTTTTTAAGTACTTAATTTTCCCGGAGTGTCCTTGAGATTTCAATTTATTGATGGCTTAAATGAGCGATGAAAAGTTTTATAAATTTATATTGAATATCTTACGATATGAAACATTTTTATCGAATTTTTTCAGCTCATTAAGATAAAGTTTATTGATTTCTGATTATTTAATAAAAGTAGAACTGTTTATTTGTGAATGTTTCAAGCACAGTTACCGATATATAGACTGATAAGAATTTTTTATTACACCATTGAATGGCATTGCAATGGCTATTTATTGATAAGATATTAAATATATTAAACTTACGTTTGCACTGGTTCCGCTTCCACGTCATCTTTCTCTTTGGTTAAATGCGTTAAAACTGGCAAACTGCACGCTTCGAACGGCGGCTTACTTAGATCTGAAAAATGGCAAAGTTTTTGCTTATTTTCAAAAAAATGCAATATTGTTATCAATAAAAATATCGATGAAATTTATGTAACATATAAATTGTAGAATAAAATATGAATTTTCAATATTTTGCAGAGTCAAATGCTCAATACTAAATTTCACATTGAATGAAACATATACTTTGTATTGCTAGCAACCCGTAACCACACTACGTGACTGCCGAAAGTAACTTCCGTACGGACGTAGATCTAAAATTATATATGTTATAATTCATTGAATCAATTTTATATTATTATGGCCTTGTTATCAATTTAGATATACTATTGGGCCTTATATTACGATAAAAAAAATTAGAAAAACGATTGACCCTGAAGGCCATCCCTGCAACTTCCCGCTAATTCCATACCTAGGCACTTAAAATTGCACTTATGACGTTTTTGAGCTCTTCAAGATCAAAAATACAATTTATGTGTTATTTTGAGCTCTCCGAGCTCAAAGAGATAGCTTTGCTATGCTTTTGAGCTCTTCGAGCTCAAATGTCTTATCAAAATTCGATGAAACGCGATTTTTCTAATTTTCAAATTGCTGTAACTTTTTAATAAATCAACCGATTTTCACGCGGTAGGCGGCGATCGATGTAGTTTTTTGAGCTCTATAAAAAATTTAAAACAAAAAAATTGATTTGATAAAAAATTTCGAAGTTATTACAAAAAAACACTTTTTTCGATTTTTTTCGACAACGATATCTCACGAACGCATCAACCGATTCTGACGTTCTATGTGGCAATCGATGCGGGGTTTCAAGGTTAAGAGCTGATTAGTTTTTGAAGTTGATCAGTTCAGCCAATTCGGAGATATTTAAAAAAAAATAAAAAAAAAAAACAACTTTTTTTTCACTTATTTTGCAATTTCTCGAAATCTACTGGTCCGAATCAGTTCCAACTTACAGGAAATTTAAGTTTTTTGAAGCCCTTTCGAATGACACCAACCGCGATGAAATCGGTCTAGCCGTTCAAAAGTTACGAGAGGTTTACACACACACACACACACACACACACACACACACACACACACACACACACACACACACATACATACAGACGTACGGACATCATCGTGAAAATAGTCAGGAAAGCTTCCTAGGACCTCGAAACGTCGAGATCCGATGAAAACTCGATTGTCGAAAAACGGGGTAAAACCAATAACTTCCCGATTTTTGAAAATTTTCAATTTTCTTAGCGGGAAGTTAAAAATTAAAAAAGTAGAATTTTTTTAGTACACTGATAGAAGGATTTATTTGTATTAAAAAAATATTTGTTAATAATTAACAAATCATTTATTAGAGACCATTTTTTAGTATCAAACAAATATTTCTTAGTATTTAAAATGATTTGTTTGTATTTAATAAATCTGATATTCATTTATTAAATATTAATAAATCTTTTTAAATACTAAGAAATATTTGTTAAGGACTAAAAAGTGGTCTATAATAAATGATTTGTTAAATATTAACAAATATTTTTAACTATAAACAAGTCCTTTTATCAGTGTATTCAATACTTCTAATTTTACTGTTAAAAATGGAGTTTTAATCAATTTTTCTAACACCGAAAGTTTTGTCAAAATCTATCAATTTTTTTGGGTCATAACGACGTACTAATTAGTAAAACTTTTTAATATACACTGAGAAAAAAAAATACTTTTATTAAGAAAATTTTCTTGATCCGAGAATACATGTTCTTAAAAATTTTCAGGAATATATATTCTTAGCTCAAGAACTGATTAAATTGATTGAAATAATTTTTACTTAATTTAAATAAAGCTATTCTTTTGTTTATCTATTATTCGAAGATAAATATTGATGCTCTTCTCTTCAAAAATTAATAATACTAGAATATTTGATCGTCATCGAATTTCTTGAACCAAGAAATTGTTAATTGAGTAAAAGTATTTTTTTTTCTCAGTGTACAAGACATAAAATTAACGTCTAATTTACTTATTATTTATCATGATTAAAATCGATTACCATTACAAGAATTATTATTCAATGATCATATTTTACGAACGCGTCAGCTCAATACGGAATAGTTCACTATTTATTACTCTTTTTAGTTAGAATATTTTGCCAGAACGTACTAGCGAAGCTTATGTTCTCTTATATCGATTTTTCGGAATTCGCTATGTTGAAGCTACGTTGCTAGCTATATAAGCGATAATTAACTCAAGTCAATATTTTCTGAGTTATGTAAGTAAAATTGATATACAGTGGCCTATTTAAAGGCCTAGTTTAAAACTAAATAAAAATTTTTTTTTTTCATACTTTTTGAAAGTAACCATGTTCAAAATTGTACATTACAAAATGCAGAGTTTTTTTTTTTCTAGTAAAAAGAAATTTTACTAAATATTACACATCAATATCTTTATTCATAATTTAATAAAAAATGTAATTTTTTCTAAGTCAGAAAAGAGAAGAAAAGTTTTCAAATTTTGTTTTCTGTGCTTTAAAAAAATATAAATAATATAAAACAGGAAAATTTCATGTCGAGGGATGAATTAAATTCTATCAATTTTATTAAAAAATATATCGAGTGTTACATTGCGTATAAAAGACAAATTATAAATTTTTTAACAATTCTAATTATGACGTAACAAGTCATGAATCAGTGAATTTAGGGTTTGTCAGAATTGTAAAAATTCTTAGAATTAAACACAAATACGACGTAAAAAATGTTTATTTACAGTTCGCTTTTTACCTAAAGTTTTTTTCTATTCAGTAATTTCGACAGGTAGATAAAAATGTTAAATCACCTTATTTAAAGATTAATAACTTATTTACAATGTAATTTTTTTATGTATGATTGTTCGAAGATAGTTAATACATAGTGTGGGTTTTTGAAGAAAAATCGTATGTCATGCTCCATTTGAGCGCTTCCGACCAACTCAATTATTCGAGGGGATGAACAAGGGTCTTCTAAGGTTGTCACATCAAAATAACAAATATCCTGTCCAAACATCATAAATAATAATAAGTTACGGAAGTATAATAATACATGTGATTACACGAGACCGTTTAATCAATAAATTAAGATAAAAGTTGACAAAGAGTCTTAATAATCGGCGTATAATACAAAAAATTATGTGTCAACAACCAACCAAAGTTTTAAAGTAAATGTAAATAAGTTACTCTAATAAATCATCTTCCTTCCATCCGCTGAGGATTGCCCTTATTAGGGGTTGAACCTGATCCATCATATTCTGAAATAGATGTCGCTTGACAGAATTATAGCTTGAAAAAAATTGATTGTACACGAAGAAATGAATTGTCTCGTCTCAAATGGAAGATAATTTAACCGATTTTTGATGAAATTTTATTATTGCAATTATTTTTACAATTTTGCAAGTTTTTAGTAAGTCTGAAAATCTTATTACGTAAAATAATGGATCAAAGCAAGACTTTTTTTTAAGTTTTAATTAAAGGTATCTCGACTTCATTTCTATGCATTCAATCTGTTAATTGCTTCATTGAAATTAAAAATAAAAAAAATTTAACAATAAATCAGTTGAAATCAGTTCAAGTTTGTATAAATATCTAGTTCAATTACCTACAGCAAAAAGTATCGACAATACTAAATAACAAATTAAAATTAAGTAACGAGGACTTGTTTGAAATGTATACTGAAAGGAGTTAATTGAACTGAATTTTTCTTTTCAGTAAATGGAGCTTTTACAGATTGGATTTTAATGAAAAGCTCAAAGAAAATCACTAAAATATAAGTACTGCTATGGATTATAAAATCTATTCACGGAATGAAAAGAGATTCTCGTTAAAATTTGACTTTTTTTGTTAAAGAAAAATTTTCTAAAATTTTTGTATCTAGATCTATATCTTAAAAAAAATTTTTAAATTGAAACATCTCAAGTTGTTCCAGTGATTTTAATAATAATGACAATAAACTTGCGCAACTAATCTTTATTGTAATATATTGCTCTTGCAATATTATACCCGAGAGGATACGAAGCTATTTAAAATAAATAGTGATCCGTTAAATCGTGTGATAGCAATTCTATTAAGAAGTTAAATATCGAAGGGTTTTCGGAAATCGTTAATAATTGAATTTACTTAGCTGGCGGGGAAATAAAATACTTGTCAGATAAAAAAAGAGCTCTCGTTTGCTCTATTTACTTGAACCTACGCTCGTGTCACTTGCATACTTCAAGAATTTTAAATTCGAATTAACATTTTTTAAATTTTTATTTAAAAATTTATTCCGTGATGAATTAATGATGATGATGAGCTTGTGATCGTCGCACACAATTTCATTAATTATATAGAAAATTTTTCAAATCCTTGATAAATAAATAAATAATATAAAAAAATTTATTACTTAATTTGCTTACTTTATTTCGTAAAAAATTTGTAAATAGTTTTAAATCCTCGGATAATTAAAAGATTTTGTCTAAATATTAATGTGTATTTTATTGTTTTAACGACACTACCCGATAATGAAAATAAATTTCTCTATTTTAGACAGATTTAATTAACCATCCCAAATCAAAAAAATAATTAGACGGTGTTTCCAAAATTGATGGAGTGAAAACTTTTGTTATATTTAATCACTTATTGAAATAAAATAATTAACTGATCAAAAATATTCATCAATTCATACTTGACCTCAAATTTTTTCTCACTCAGTATTTTATAGAGAATCTTTTTCTAAAAATATTCCAACTTATTTATTAATCACGACTAATGATTAAAAATTCAGGTAACTAATCTGAATAATTATTTGTAAAATTAGAAAATTTAAAGGTCACTTAAGAATGTCAATGTCACTTTGAAGTTCAAAACATTCTTTAATTATTCCGACAAAAATTATAATTATTTAAAATTATGAATTATAAAAATTAATTTTCATAATTCTTCATTGTCGTCAATTTTTATTTATAAAAATTCAATAAAATAAAAAATTAGGAAAACGGTTGACCCTAAAGGCCATCCGTGCAACTTACCGCTAATTCCGTTAATACCTGGCCGCTTTTTCCGAGCTCAAAAATACAATCTGTGTGTTGTTTTGAGCTTTTCGAACTCAAAAAGATACCTTTTCTATGCTTTTGAGCTCTTAGAGCTCAAAAGTCTGATAGAAGTTTCATAGAACACTATTTTTTGAATTTTCAAACCGCAATAACTTTTGAATGAATGAACCGATTTTTACGTAGTTGGCAACATTCTATGCAGTTTTTAAGCCTCATAAAGATTTTCTAAGTTTCAATTGGTCAAACTAGAAATTTCGGAGTAACTCCGAAAAAACACTTTTTTCGGTTTTATTTCGTTCACGATATCTCTCGAACGAATCAACCGATTTTGACCGGATTGGCGGCGATCTGCGTGGTTTTTCAAGGTTGAGAGCTGATTAGTTTTTGGAATCGATCGGTAAAGCCGTTTAAAAGTTATCCCAAAAAAACCACTTCAGAAAAAATTTTTTTTCCTATTTTTTTTTAGATTTCTCCAAATTTCTCAAAATCTATCAGTCCGAATCGGTTCAAATTAACAGGAAATCTAAGTTTGGTAAAGCTCTTTCGAATGGCACCAACCGCGATGAAATCGGTTCAACCGTTCAAAAGTTATAAGAGGTTAACATACTTACACACACACACACACACAGACGTAGTGACACCCTCGCGGGGATAGTCAGGAAAGCTTCCTAAGACCTCAAAACGTCGAGATCTGATGAAAACTCGATTTTCAAAAAACGGGGTAAAACCAATAACGATTTTTGAAAATTTTCAATTTTTTTAGCGGGAAGTTAAAAATATTTGCACAAATTCTATCAATTTAAATGTTAATAAATATCTTTAACAGCTAATAAATTCTCTTGAATAGATAATTTATTAATTAACTGTCACTAAATACTTCCCACAGAAACATGGATCAATAAATTATCCATTAAGTATTAATAAAACCATCCAAATCAAATATTAACCAATTTATGTATCAATGAGAGAATCAAAAAATATTATTGATTATGATATGATACGACAGAATATTAATTAATAATTAAAAAGTAATTACCAATAGCAGAGTCATAATAATCACTGTGCCGTCCATAAGTAAACTGCTCGGAGGTTTTTGGTCTTCTTCTGGTAACGGTCTGCAAACAAAAGTTATTTTAAAAACAATGTTTTTTAAAGCCGCGAAAAGTTTCAATAGAAAATTTAAAAACATTTATTTATTCAGTACAAATACATCTATCTAATTAGATAAAAGGTGCTTTTAAACTTTTATAATAAGTATTTTAATAAAGAGGGTTTCATTTTTCGTTTATTAATAGAATAATATATATTTTTACAACTTAAACTTTATTCTATCGAAAAAAAAAGAAATAAAGAAAGAAACGAAGTAGACATAAATTATACGGTAAAAAGTTACCACTAGAGATTCATAAAGTGTGTTAGCGTCTAAAACTTTTCGATCTTTTCGCTGCAGCGACTCTAATAAGATATTTTCTCTTATTGTTGACCCGGTCGTTTTTCTACATCTAAAAATTACATCCTCATATAATACAATTTAGCTAGAAAAGGTAACTTTACTTTATTTTTTGTTTTTAAACTTTGTAAACTCATTTTTCGAATTGTTACATTGAGTTTAACCGGGTTGAAATATGTTACAAGTATCTGCATTTGATTCAGTACATCTGACTAATATAAAAATATAACTATCCGTTTTATTGACCATCATGTACATGTAGTATCAAAGGCTTTTCGTTATTATCGGCTATAAAGTTCCTTCATTCATTCATTTCAGTTACTTGTCAAAAGCTTTTGTAATTCATATCGGAAAAACCAATAAAGTAAAAGATCATTTATTTATTTACAAATAGAAATAATAAAATAAAGATTTGCCGAGTAGAAGCCACACAGTCGTACTCGTTAGTCGATAACAAATAAATAATACCAACAGAAGCATACCGGGTCCGTTGTTTCGACGATAAATAATTGGTAAAACAATTATACCTTGTGAAACAAGTGTAGTGGTAATAAATATTAAATATCGGTACGGGGAGATAGCTTGACGGAAGACAGCCTGGTAACTCGGTTACCACAATTTAACTACCACTACATTGTAAATAGATGGTTAAGGTATGTAGTTACTATTATCGGCTTTTACAGCACCAACTGTATTATATATAATAATACTACACACCACAGCTCACCACGATTGTCTCATACCGCAGTTCAGACCCAGAGGGTATCGATACTAAGTTTTCCAATAAATCCGTTCCTACCTTTTTACAACCCTTGAAGTACTTTCAGTATCTAAGAATTTATATTAAAACAACTTACAACTTTACTCTTATCGTAATAACTATTATTAAACAGAGAATTTTATCAAATATTTTACCGCAGAATTTTTATTATTTCTTCTGTCTTGTGTATGCTCAAGAAAATATTATCTTATCTACTTTAATTAATTTTTGAAAGTATTTAATATTATTATTTTTTAAAAAACTTTTAATGGTAAGAAAAAAAAAAGTTTAGAAAATCCAAAAGTGCACGACTCATAATGCTCATTTAATTATGAAATATTGATAAAATAAAGAACGTGAAAAAAAATATATAAAACAGCTAAAATAGCATGGTAATGCGTAAGCGCCTCTAGTGAGGTAAATGTACACAATATATATAGATATACAGTCTTCTGATTTTTGTTTTAATTTATTAATTGTACATAAACGACACTGAATTACTAAGCCATTCGCATTCGGTGATCTACAATTCTCTCAAAGAATTAAAAAAAAAAAATTCAACTCAACTAATGTATTTTTTCGCAAATTACAGTGTTTCTGGAGTTTCATACATAACGGACAGGAAAATTTTTTTACCTATTTTAATGTTTTTTTCCGTTTCTATTGCACTAAATCAATTTTTGAAAAGAGTCAAATTAATCTCCATTAAATTATCTTGATAATACAGAGTAAAAAATTTTTCGTCAAATTTAACACAAAAATTTGTGTTAATGACTTTTTTTACGCAATCTGTGTTGAATTAACACTCTATTGTGTTGAATCAACATACTAAAATGTTAAATTCTACACACTAAAATGTTAAATTCTACACAAACATTTTTACACTTTACATAATGACGAAAATTTTTTACTGTGTAGTATGCAAAATATCTTGATTCCGTGAACTAACAAGACTATAATAATAAAAATGGTTGCCGAAATAAGGTAAAAAAAATTTTTCAATCGTAAAGCATTCTCTGATGCTTCGCATCATGAGTCGTGCAATTATTATTGCTTTCAATTTGTAAGAGCAAAATTTCACTGTGATTAGTTTTCGGTACGAAGTCAAAATAATGGATTTTAAATTTTATTGTAAGACAAAATTTTTGAAAACTTTGACATGATATAGTGTCGC
Organism: Cotesia glomerata; assembly: GCF_020080835.1. NCBI lineage: Eukaryota > Metazoa > Arthropoda > Insecta > Hymenoptera > Braconidae > Cotesia > Cotesia glomerata. Next base: position 25,655,924 of record NC_058160.1, read on the forward strand.
AATTTGGAGAGAAGTTATGAAATAAAAATTCTGTGATGATATCATAAGACATAAAGTTCCGTCTTTTTAGACAGAAGTTTTATGGAGAAGTACATGTAATTTGTTGGAAGTGAAATTCTCGAAATTGTCACCTCTGGCGCTAATCCTATTGCCTTTGGAACAAAAACTACTTGGGACAGTGGAAAGTAATAAAGATCTGAGCAGTGTTGTTTACTTTATTTTACAAAAAAAAATCGCGTCTTATTATTTTGAAATAAAATCAATTTTTTTCGACTAAAGTTTTTTAATCTAAATTTTCATAATAAAAACTTCTTAAAAACTTTTTGAGGCACGGAAAAAAATGATTGAATATTTAACGCTAATATCTTCAAACTTTAAGATGTATAATTAGCTTTTAGAATTAAAAAACATTTAAATTTAAATATTCCGCAAAAAATTATATCAAGCTATCAATATTCCCAACACATTCATTTTAAATAGTAACTCAATTTTGCGTAAATTTAATGAAGTTTTTCTCAATAATCTAGCATGTTGGTTAAAAATAATTTAGATTATAAAAATTAAGAAAACGGTTGACCCTAAAGGCCATCCCTGCAACTTCCCGCCAATTCCGTTAATACCTGGACGCTCAAAGATCTTCGAGCTCAAAAATACAATATGTCTGTTATTTTGAGCTCTCCGAGCTCAAAAAGATACCTTTTCTATGCTTTTGAGCTCGGAGAGCTCAAAAGTCTGATAGAAGTTTCATAGAACACTATTTTTTGAATTTTCAAACTGCAATAACTTTAGAATGAATGAACCGATTTTTACGCGGTTGGCGGCATTCTACGCAGTTTTTTAAGCCTCATAAAGATTTTCTAAGTTTCAATTGGTCAAACTAGAAATTTCGGAGTAACTCCGAAAAAACACTTTTTTCGGTTTTATTTCGTTCACGATATCTCTCGAATGAATCAACCGATTTTGACCGGATTGGCGGCGATCTGCATGGTTTTTCAAGGTTGAGAGCTGATTAGTTTTTGGAATCGATCGGTAAAGCCGTTTAAAAGTTATCCCAAAAAAACCACCAGAAAAAAATTTTTTTCCTATTTTTTTTGAGGTTTCTTCAAATTTCTCAAAATCTATCGGTCTGATCGGTTCAATTCGGTTCAAATAAACAGAAAATCTAAGTTTGGTGAAACTTTTTCGAATGCCACCAACCGCGAAAAAATCGGTTCAACCGTTAAAAAGTTATAAGTAGTTTACATACTTACACGCGCACACATACATACACACATACATACACACACACAAACACACACACACACACACATACAGACATAGTGAAACCCTCGCGGGAATAGTCAGGAAAGCTTCCTAGGACCTCAAAACGTCGAGATCTGATGAAAACTCGATTTTTGAAAAACGGGGTAAAACCAATAACTTCCCGATTTACTTAGCGGGAAGTTAAAAATATTTAATAGCGATGAAGTATATATCGGAATTTTTTCAGCTCAGCTTATAACCTCTTCTTCCTTTTCATATAAAAAATAATTATCAAAAATATATATCATAGGTAGCATATAAATTTACTATATGATACCTAGATTTTACTGTCAGAGCCGATTTATCATTAATCTGAGCGATATCATCTACAACTTTTACGAAATACCCTTTTAGATCTTTTGATACCAATATCAGTTTGATTGATATTAAATAACTTGGCTCATATTTGCTGAGAAAATAAAATTTATATTTATTATAAAAGTCAATAGTAATTATAATTTATAAATTACAGAAAGATAGTCGATTAATGCAGTACGAAAAAGTTCAAAGTAACAAAAAAAAATTTGCTGCTTTATCGTTTTAAAATATACGAGATGATCGTTCATAGGTATAAATATAAATATAAATATGAAAAATTCGAATACCGGTGACCTACATTAAATATATATGTACTCATAAATTATAGAATTTTTTTTCGTTGGGTATATACCCGAATACTTTTGATGTAAATAATATCCGGTAGGAAACTAGCGGTGGGCTAACATCGGAAAATAAAAAAAAAGCAAAGGTATTTAACCAATTAGAGGCTACCAGAAGTAACCTTACTTTATTAGAAAGCATAAATAAATATCAATTTTTTTATTTTATTGTTTACTTTTAATTATTGCCTTTAGAAATAAGAGCTTTTGATATTTTGAACTGAATTTATGGATATTTGATATTACTTATGGAAAAATTCACTTAACTAATTAAATGATCTTCAATCAATAAAATTATTTTTGAAAATAAAAATCAGTAATTTCGCTACAAAAATTTTTTTCCTGGTTTTAAGATTCTTGAATTAAAATCTCAGTCGATAATTACTATCACTTCAATTAAAAATATTTTATCCGCTGTCGATATAATTAAATTCAGCGAAAAAGTAAAAAATGTTCCTTTTCTTTGGAAATTTACATTTTACCCTGATAGCCATCTTAACTCAAACTTTTATTCAATCTACTGCCGAAATTTGTACCCAACTTGATGAAAAAAGTTGCAAACCAAACGTTTTTACATAAGTTGTCTACAAGTTACACTGCAATTTGACGTCAAGACTTGCAGTACAAATATTTTATTCAAGTTGTAGTAAAATTGTAGTACAATTTAACTAAAAGTTCGGTGTTAACTTGTATTCAAATTGGGGCTGTAGATTTTACTCAATTTATTTACAACTGTTGTACTGTAAAAATTTACGGCAAACTTGATGTCAAGTTAACTGTAACTGATGAAATCCAACTACTTTCAATCAAAGCGTGGCTATCAGGGTAAATGCAAATTTTTTAATCGCTGTTTATCAAGCAGCAAACAGAAACAAAATGATCTGAACCAATTTTTTTCCTTAGAGTTTTTTCAAAAGGCCCATTTACTTTCTTTTCTTTTTCGCTATTGAACATTACTTTAATTGTATGAATAAAATATCTTTACTGCAGTTTAACAATCACAACTCAGCACAGCTTTTTAGATAATTAACACCTCGAGGTTGGGTTATGTATGTGTATGTATGTATGTATTTTATTCACCTTTCCACAGAAAATAGTCTGAAAATTTATTGTAGTGAGAAACAGCAAAAGGAAAAGAACTGCGGCGTAAATAACGAGCCAGAGCCATGCTTGAGGTCTGGATACATACAATACCACTAGACAAGAAAATAACCGTGAATCTTATGGCAAAAGTATAAAAACCAGCGATATACTTGAGCAAGAATACATACAAAAATGAGCACGAGTAACAAAAATTTTAAAGAATTTCTAAAAGCTTTTATAATTCAGCAGTCAAATATGCATGAATGCCCATAGATAATAAACGAAAATTTTATTTCTGGTGTCTCTTAAGAGCTTCTAACCTTTTTACATTGATATACTGACTTGACGCTCTTATCGATCTTATACTTAATAAAAATTAAGGGAACCGTGTGTACGGCTTAGTTCTAAAGGACTCTCATCAGTGAAAAAATAAAAAAATATTATTTTGGGTAAAAATATCTCAATTTAAAATTTTATTCCGTTTTTTATATTTATCATCACGTCGATTTTTTATTTTATAAGCTCTACTATTTTCCCTTAAAAATTTGAATTTTTTTTGTCATGTAACTGCTCAAAAAATCAAACGGAGGTTGATCGTGTACATTTATGTAATTAATCTTTTTTATTTTAGATTTTTTTTTACTTTGAGTCCGCTGAGTTAACGAAGCGGTTAAGAAAAAACCACAAAAAAGTTTTTTAAAAGTTAAAAAAGTAAAATTCACGTTCTCTGAACTACATACTTTATTATTATTACTAGAATGGGAAAAATTGAGAGTGAATTTGGCTGTTTATGAAGCGAATATATATTTATAGCTTGAAAAATAGAAAATAATAAATCATTAATATTATAACAAATAATTTTGTAAAAATAAAAAAAAAATATTGATGTAATTTTTTTTTTAATATTGAATTGTTAAGTCAAATTAAAAGCAAAGGTTGCATTAATTTTTTAAAATTCTAAATACGCTTTTTTTATTATTAAAAGAATAATAAATACTAGCAACCTTGCTGTCACTATGTGACTGCTGTGACTTGTGAACTATAAATAAATAAAATTTTGTTTTATTAAATAATAATTTTTGTTAAATTGCACGGTATTTTTTTAACTATTCACGTTTTTAAAGATATAAGCTCATCTCGATGTTACACTCATTAAGAGCTTTCATTTGAGTACCCACATGCATTTTGATATATTTTTCATATATACATATGTATATAATATATATTTCAAAGATATAAGCTCATCCCGATGTTACACTCATCAAGAGCTTTCATTTGAGTACCCACATGCATTTTGATATATTTTTCATATATACATATTTATAATACATATAAATATATGAAAAATTGATGTGGGTACTTAAATAAAAGTTTTTGATGAGTGTAACATCGAGATGAGCTTATATCTTTAAAAATGTCAATAGTTCACGAGATACACTGAGAAAAAAACGTACTACTCTTGAGAAAATTTTCTTGTCACAAAAATTTATATTCTTGATCATTTTCAAGAATATATTTTCTTGTCTCAATCTATCAAAATTAATGCCAACATTTTATTATCATTATAGATATTGATATTCTTCTGTCAAAAAATCAAAATTAATTTTAAACGATTCTTGAGCCAAGAAATTTTTTTCTGGACAAAATTTTTGTTTTTTTCTAGTGTACAAGGTCATTTCTTATTTATGTATCTAGAGATAGATCATTTTCGAATGCAGCCTAAATACTTATCATCATAAATTGACTATTGGTGAGAATGATATGAAATCATGAAAAGGCACAACTTCAGGTCAAGACTTTCCCCCTCTAATATAGATTTTTATCATGTTTATTCATTAAAAAAATTAAAAAAATTACTCCAGATGGTTTAAATAAATTCAAAATCATCCACTCCGCATTCACTCTGCTAATTTCTAACATTATATTATTATTATTATTATTATTATTATTTTACGCTTACAGAATTATCCAAAAAACTATGAGTCCTCGAAACTTGACATTTTTCAAAATCATCATCAAAACCATTCTTCTTAGTAGCAACTTGTCCACCTTCATCTTTAGAATCAACTTCAGCCAAAGAACACAAACTGTTGTACCACTGAGCATTGCGTATCCTACCGTACTCCTGCGGGTGGGTATTCTCGTAAACGCGATGTAGATCCTTGTTGAAGCTAAAGCTTCTCCGTATCGGCTGAAAGCCTCGGTTAATTACAGATGGTAAGTCAGCGCTCTCTCGAATAAAAGCTCCCAATATACGTCTCAGAGACGGTTTACGATCAAGCTTACTGTTACCAGCGCGTTCACCCGCGTCTGAAAAAACACCCGTTTTTTACACCCCTATTATACTTCTAAATGACAACAATGTGTACATCTATACAAATATATACATATATATAAACACAAAAATAAAAATAAAAAAAAACTAATACCAGGTGGATTTTGATCCGCTGAACTTTTTGGTGAATGAGCCGTAGTATCATTCTTATCGCCAGTTCCATTTTTAGTCTCGTCAATAGTCGGGCAAACTTTACTTTTTTTAGGTTTATTTGTCTTCTTAGTGGTTTTCTTTTTTTCTCCCTCTTTTTTTAGAGTCATCTTGAAAATAATTGTAGTTGTTACGATGCACTTAAAACACTTGACTGCACTTGTAGTATTGACAACATCACAATCTGATATCGCTATCAAACTTTTGTATAATATAATAAAAATACACACTCATAACTCATAACTCAACACTGCTTCACTTTATGTGTAGATTAATAACTTTACGTGTAAAATATAAGTGCAAGTATAACTATATAATATACATATATACATACACATCCGTACATACGTATCAATATATAATAGACTAATACATGGTTCTTGTTGTCGTTATTAATTAGTCATACGTACTCAACTCTGACACACTACTATTAGAGCTAGATTGTCAATTCAAAAACAACTACGTTCATTTATATCGAGCTTATAAATTTTTTAATTTAATTTTCTTTAATAATTATTTCAATAAAAAAAAATAATAAAATAGAAGAAAGCAAATATAATTTTTGAATTTCAAATAAAAATTACAAATATATTTGTAATTTGTAATCCATACAATAAATTTTTTTATAATACATTTATCTAAATATTTACCCAAGTGTTAAGAGTTTGTTATTTTCGTCACGTAATTACATTGGAATTTATTATTATGTAGAAGAATTTACCTACTTTACACATTAAATAATCTGGTACCATAAATAGACGAATTAAAATTATCAGCAAAGTATTTTGTAAAAAAAAAAAATATCTTATACTCTTCATATCTTGTCACATAAATATTTAAATTATTATTTTATATGTACATATACGCAATACTGTTAATTATGTAAATGCATAGTATGGGTGTACCAATCACATTTATTATTTCTATTATAAATATATGAATATATTATTATTTCTGGTTCATTTAATTAATTTCAAATGGAGTGTGATTGTCATGGTTATTTGGATAGTTAATTTATTATTTTATAAATTATTAACTGGTATATACTGTGATAATTTATTCACATCACTTTAATATTGAGTACTTGATTATAAATCAATACTGTCTCGATGATCATTAGTATTAATATTTAATAAAATAATTTATAAATTTAAGTAAAAATACTGAGCGTAATATTGTATATAATTGGGTAAACTTGAATAAATAACACGAAAGAAAAACTATATAACGTTAATTCAGGGACGAGTTAAAATGCCAAGATAGCAAGTGTTATCGGTTAATTTTTATCGCTCCAGGTGCAATGTCGTCGTCATCATCGTCATCGTCTAGCAAAATCCATTAGTTTAATTTTATTATTCTTCATCTGTTATATTAAACATTAAACAATATCACATGATTATTATATTATATCACATAATTTTACCACTGGGCTAACTAGGTTTTATTTAATCACAGATAACCACAAATAATAAGTAAAAATAACTAACGAAAAAAAAAAAATGATAAAAAAAAGATCCGGTGTCTGCGTGCACAATTAAAGTTCAACTAAGCAAGAAATCAAAGATAGGTAACCGCGTGGATAAGCACTTGATGGCGATATGGAAGGAGACGAAATTTAAGTTGAGTAAGGGAACATACTTACACTAAAAACATTACTTTGTACATGTATGTATTTTTAAATACCACTACTAGTTTATTTCTTAGTCTTTATCTTTTGTCGGCTGTACACGTCTTATAGTCTGTGTATATAACTCTCTCACTCATTTATTTTATAACATCATTAAATCGTGCTGCGATAAGAAACACGCGTGCATTTATTTCACGTTATTGATAAGTGATCTATACTGTATGTGTTACACATATATAGTAGAGATATTATTAGAGTTCATCTGATATATTTTATAGACAATAGAATAGAATTAAAACGGGATTTTCCACAAAAGTGATAAAAATTATTTTTTTTTATTTTACTCCGAAATTTTTTTAGCAAATTTCACGAATTTGAAAATTTTTTGGGATATTAAAAACGATTTTTTTTTTAAATATCAATTTTTCGGAAAATTTAATTTATTACGATGACTGAAAAACTTGTCGGCATTAAAACGAATTCGAACCCGGAACCTTGTTGGTGTGTCTTATCTCTTAACACATCACTACGGCATTGACATCAATACTCCACGTGATCTATTTAAATATTTAATTTAATATATTAATTTTTCAATTTCTTTAAAAGTATTTCTGTTGATTTAAAAGAAAATTACTATGAAAATATATTTATACAGAAAAAAACTTTGAAAGTGTTTTTTGCAATAAAAATTTTTCAATGCTATTTTTCACTTTAATCTGCATAAATAAATTTTTTATTTAAATAAATAAAGAATTTTATATTATCAATTTGTCGCCCCCTACTAGTAAAACTTATACTCACATTTATGATATCTAGTATTAATCAAAATTTATAAAAAGTTGTAAAAATAAAAATAGCAGGCTGTAAAAAAAGTTATTAAAGTATTATTTTTTTATTATCCCAAATAAAATTATACTTGGTATTGCCAGGTAAGAAAATCAATGATTCCTACAAACAAGTAGAACACAATTGCATCTAGTGCATCGACCGAGCCTACAAGAGCTGTTAATTTCGTAAATTATTTTTTAAAATTAAAATTTCAAGGAATTAAAATTAAAAAATTAATTCAAGGAATTAAAATTTTACTGGTTGAAATTAAAATAAAAAATTAATTAAATACAATAGTTGCTGTGAATCACAGGCTTTGAAGACTTGGTATAAATTTGTCACCATAATGGTTTTTATAAACATAAGCAATAGAGGTCGTAGACGCGGAATATGTATTATGTTTTATTGTTAATGTGTAAGAAGATAAAAATAAAAATAAGGTAAATAGAGAAATAAATAAGCCAGGAAGAAGGATATTAGCGAAGGCGGATCTTCCGCATGAGCTGTTCATAAATAATCGTGACCCTTCCATTTAGTCGACTCACGCCTATTGTTCTCTTTTATCTTTTCTCTTCTTTCTTTTCTTCGACAGTGCTGGGTTATGTAGGAAGTGCGGATAGGAAGGGTGGGTAGATGTCTCCGAAAAAAGTTAATCTTGCATGCATACGTATATACGTACTTATACTGCTAAATATAATGATATTAAAAGGAAAAGGAATCGTCAAAAATTACTGAGTCTATGCATTCTTATACTCCTATCTATGTACATTCATTTAAATTATTTTAAATTAATCCTAATGGGGGTTTAACTATCCAGTACAGGTACCATAGACCAGATAATGTTACTTTATATCAGTACTTATATATATTGGTAATGTTATATGTATATTATGGAAATTATAATCGCGAACCTAGATCTAGAAACATTTATCAAAGTAACTAAAAAAAATTGACTCATTTTTTCTTCTCATGAAAATTTAGTAGTCTATGAAAAAAACCTCCCTAGCGAAATTTTAGAAATCGACAAAAAAAAATTAACTTGATTCAAGAGAAGTATTTTTGATCCAAGAAAAATTATTTTCAAAGGAACTGCTTGTATTGATTCAAGAATTTCTTGTCTAGAAACTCGTTTTCTTGATAAAGAGAAATTCTACAACTTTGATGAAAAACTGAACTCCCGTCAAGTAAAGATACATTTTTTTCCTTCAAGAATTTTATATTCTTGGTTCAAGAAAAAGTTTCTTCATTCAAAATTCCAATTGAAATTTACTTAAAATAATTTCCTAATAAGAGCGGCATGATAGCCGAGCGGACTAAGTCATTATCCCGTTAGTTCGTTCGTGCATCATGTCGTGAGGCGAGGGTTCGAGCCCCGACGGTTGTTCGAATAGTTCCAACACCAACCGTCGGAGATCGCTCCGGTAGCCGACTGTACTGGCATGGGTTTTCTCTGTGGTTTTCCCATCGCCACTATTCCAAAAACCGATAGAAAGTGGTGAGGAATAGGGTAAATACAGTACAGAAAGCACAAGTCGGTCCACAGCCGCATTGAGAATAGAATTATGTGCGAAATGATATGTTGATTATAAAAAGCGGAGAACATGTTGATAATAAAAAGTGGAGAATATGTTGATTATAAAAAGAGCGGAGAACATGTTGATAATAAAAGAGTTGAAAGATTGTGTTGATAATATAGAGCGGAGCATATGTTGATAATAAAGAGTTGAAAAAGACTATATGCGGAGAAGCTGAGACAATTAGCCTTGTAAAAACCAGAAAACGGTATACAAGTAAAACTCATAATTATAATAATAATTTCCTAATAAAAATAAAAATTTTTATAAAAACTTGAAATCCTTTGAGCGTAATAAAAAAATTAATAATCTTAAGAAGAGTTTTTTGTAAACCGCCCGAAAATTGATTGAAATTTTTCACTGTTAATGTTTTAAGAAGTTTTTTATGCTATTAATCAAAAATTTTAATTTTAAATTATCGAGTTACAAAAATACTACACTAAATAATATTACTTGATTCAAGAGAAATATTTTTGATCCAAGAAAAATTATTTTGAAAGGAACTGCATGTATTGATTCAAAAATTTCTTGTCTAGATCGATACATGTCTACGTTACAATCAAATTCTACTACTTTTATTCAATCGATACAATCAGATTCTCCATCGAAAAACAGAACTCCCTTCAACTAAAAATACATTTTTTTCCTTCAAGAATTTTATATTCTTGGTTCAAGAAAAAATTTCTTCATTAAAAATTCCAATAAATACTTTAAAACAAATATTCTCTTTCAATTAAATCTAAAAAGTATTTAAGATTTACTTTTAAAGATATAGAAAATAAAAGTAATCTAAAGATTGTTAGTATTCTTGAAATAAGCTGGTACTAACTTGAATCAATGTTACGGTCTATATTTATTCAAGAGAAAGGAATTTTTGAATGAAATATAAGTTATCTTGTTTGAGGATAATATATTGTTTCATTCCAAACTAAAATTCTCGAATGAAGAATTCTTTCTTTTCATCGCAGAATTGTATGTTCTTGATTCAAGAGTGAAGTTATTGAATGAAGAGAACTGAATATCTTGACACAAGAGTAAAATTTCCAAAATAACATTTCTCTTGAATCAAGTAATTTTTTTTTTAGCGTAGAAATTCTGTCGTTGAAATGACGTCACGATTTGAAGATTATGGCACGTTCTAAAGAGATTGATTACGCTGGTAAACAGGCGTTCCTTGCGAAACGATATATTATGTGTGAGGTTTAGAATATATCATAGCATCTCAGACAAGTTCTCGAGATTTCAGACAAGGGTGAATGTTGACCCAACAGACGTAAAGGTTGACATTACCTTAAGTTTGAACATTGAGATTTGTCTCAAACCACACGGTGTCATTTTTTATATTTATATAGAATTAAGAGTTTTAAGGAGATCCACGCGAAGTAGTCAAATTTTTAAAGCTTCCTGAAAATTTGTAAATTCAATCTACGTAGCCTAATAATTAATAAAAAAATAAAAAAAACAGTAGATTTCCGGGATATTTAATTAAATAACTAGGTTTGAAGATTGTAATTTTTACATGTGGGTAAATGGAGATTCCACCAGCCGTGTATTTGGTTAAGAATTTAGTACAATTAACGATTTAAAAAAAAATTTATTTTCATTGAATTTTATTGAAAAAATAATAAGCTTTCGATTAAAACAATAAAAAAAGTAGGTTTCCGAACGTATTACGGAAATATATTATATTTTTTATGAAAAACCACAAGAAACTTCCGTTCTTTGAAGTCTTGTATTTGACTTGGCAACACCGCTTGCCCAATTATCCGGCGCACAAGTACCTGCGGTTTTTTAAATGCTAGAAGATCTTAGTCATTTTAGTTAGACAGCAAACATAAAAAAATTTGAAGATTAGGGAACTCTTGCGGTGTTGTCAAGTGTATACCGGTAATTCACAGTGCTATATTTTTTATTGGTCAATTAAATGTTAATAATTATTATTATTATTATGCTTTACTTGTACACCCCTCGGTTTTTACAAGGCTGATTCCTCTTTTTTCTCCTAGCTCTACGCTTTTTCTATCTCATATTGGACCTCAGCAAGTCTCACCCAACACTTCATTTCTACTTTTTTAATTTTTGCAGCTGTGGACCGATTTGTGCTTTCTGTACCGTATTCACCCTGAACCTCCCCTTCTCAGGCTGTTGGAACAGAATCATGGGGAAACCACAGAGAAAACCCATGATAGTACAGTCGGAGCTGGGCTAAGTCTACAGTGATTGATAAGAAACTCTTCTTTATCGACCACTGGAGCATTAGGCCCCTCTCCTAGTGTGCAGAGATCCCTCGCGCTAGCCAACGCTGACTAAAGTGGTCACCCATTCAAGTTGTTGCTTAAATGTGTGATCGCCCAAGTCAGACATGTACCGCCCGGCTATCTCTGCCACTTCCAGAAGCTGGCAACGTAACGTAACGCACTTATTTTTAATTATAATCACTGAATAATATTGGTGCGTGCTGGGATCGAACCCGGGCCCCACTCTTTCGAAAAGCGAGCACCGAGCCGACCAGGCCATTGCCAACCTCTAAATGTTAATAATTATTTAATGAGTAAATTTTTCGGAAATTTCCTAAAAAATGTTATTAATTAAGGAAGTACGAGCACCAAGACAACTTTTGATGAAAGGCTTGATTTTTTTAAATATAAAGTTTAAATATGTCTAAATAAACATTTCGAAGGTTCCGAAGATTGATTGTTGTCAGTCCATTTATTCAAAAGATATCGAAAATTTGAAGGAGATTTATTTATTTATTTATTTCATATACAATGAGATTTCCCGATTATTTAAATAAATAATTAACTTTGAAGTTGAGCAATTTAACATTGGTCTTATGGGGTAACCTCCAAACATTGATACATTTCTGTACTTTTCTCGTAAAACTGTCGGTGAATATTTTTAAAAAACTTATGGATAAAAGTAAATATATTAGTGATAAATTTAATTCAAAAAAATTTACACTTGCCCGGCTAATTAAAGTGTATCTTAATATAAAATTGAGATGAAATGTATGTGGCATCAAACTATTCGTAACGTGATTGGTCGAATATATCATAAGCATGAAAATATATGCAAACTCTATAGTCAGGCGCACGCTTGCGCGCGCAAAATTCAATTCTAGTTAATTAAAAGAAAAATAAATGCCGCCATTAGCAAATGTTAAATGTATATCTATATATTGAGAAAAATCATATGGTTACTGCTCTCCCCTTACCGCGCTAGAGTCGATACCTATCCCCACCCCGCCTAGCACTCCTTAATTTAAAATTTAATTTTAAGATGTATAACAAAAGTATTTCTACGTATTATTTTTTTATAGATATTCTTTACACTAGGAGGATACTTGGATCTTTTTAATCTTCGAAAGTTTTTAGTTTGACACTAATAGCGTATATTTCAACAATTAAGTTGTTTGAAGCTCATATAAACAAATTTAAGACATAGTTGAAATAAAGACAAAACTCATAGAGCAGTTAGAAATTAATAAGTTTATTCTCTAGGGAAATTTGTTAATTTCTATTTGCTTATTCACGTTAGTATGAAATTGCTTTGTTTCTACTGGCTAAACAGCAATTGGAACTTTAAGTTTCGATGCAGTGATACGAAAATTCTATAATTAAAATTAAGCTTGGCAACGTTATGAGATTAATTTAGTACTTTTGTTTATAATTGTGTAAGTAGCACTTAATTAAAAAACGCAGTTACTCCACTAAAGTCTAAAAAAAACATATGTTTACTGTTTTAATTAAAAAGAACGATTTTAGAGTTTCAACGAAATAAAAAAAAATATCAACACTTATCCTAGGAACTTAGTGTTCTTCTACAGTAAGCTTACTTAAAGCGAACAGGTTAGAATTCAAGAGGCATAAGTTTCTTGCTTAAGTGAAGAGGCTAGAAGTCATAGATAAAAAAAATAATTTTTTTTTTCATGTTTTTCTAAAAGAGCAACAAAACTTCCTTTAATTTAAAAAAATGTTTTTTTTTTTACTCATATCTTACATCAATTTAATTATGTTTTTAATCATTTTTCACTGTCGATATAATACAATATTTTGAAATTTATTTGACCGCCTGAAATATTCATCGAACTTGAAGTTTAATAAGCCTCTTTAGGTGCCACAAGATTGATTGTTGTCAGTCCATTTATTCAAAAGATATCGAAGGGTGATACATTTATTTATACCGAAAAAGATCAAGATAACTTCTCAAGGTCTGAAAATATCACCACGTTTTAAAAGTTTCATTTTTTAAATAGAACTGATTAAATAATAACCCAACTATTGTGTTAAAAGTTAATTTTCTTAACATGAAATAAAAAAATAATTAAATTTTTTTAGGTCACCCTAATGTAAATAATAATTACGCAGTAGCAGGAAACAACAAATTATATTAGAAGAATCCTTGAATCGAACCTTTAAAACTAAAATATTTTAATAGTTCAATGTTACTGTTATAGTTATTTCTTTCTACTTTTTTAACGTGGTTGAATGTCATTAAATAGTTAGAAATAGCAACAGACGATTGTAATGATTGTAGAGAGTCACGCGAACAATTCTTGTAACACGTAGCATCGACCTCGAATTAATGCGCGAAAATATTTTAAATATCTTGTGATGCTGAAGCGAACATTTGTTTATGTTTAAAATTTTTTTTTTTATGATTACAAGATTTATGAATTCCCGAAATAATGATAGTAAATGAGAATAATTAAGGTAATATATATTAAAAAAGAAAAAAAATTCGATGCAAGAAAAATTAGTCGCTAGGGTGATAAATATCATTTAATGGTAAAAGTTTTAAATGACCGGCATAAAATTTCAGTTAAGTCTAAAAGTTGTATTTTTTTTTCAAACAAGTATTATATCTGTAAAAAGTTGGTCATGTAATTGGTAGTTTTTTTTTCTTTACTCGCTTTTAAGTAAATAATATTCGTGTCCTATTTTTTCTATGTACATATTGTGTTTATAAGAAATACGTACTATCTATATTATTTGAACGGTATGCTATATTTTATATACATATTGACATGAAAGAATAAGGTTTCAAGAGGATAGCGAAAAATGTCTTATAGAAAATGAAACGTTTGTTTTTTACTCTTTTTACTCAGTATCTTGTTACGGTGTTCATTGACAGATTTTATTAAATTTTTTCTTTATTGTTATTTGGATATCCCTGAGATTAATAAAAAATATTTTGACAAAAATTTATTACTTTAAAATTAATAAATTACTTAGAATAATTTCGATGTTACTATATATATTGAAAAGAACGAAATGCATAATTTGAATTTTTTTTTCTTATAAATCAAACTAATTCGTCGTTTATCATTTTCAAGATTCCGAGAATAGAATTATTCTAAATATGACATCGTTCATCTTTTCATTGTATTTAAAATTAATATCAGATATAAAAGTGAAAAGTATATATTATATAAGCTTTATTTGAACGCAAACGTAGAGACGTGCATTGTTAAAGCTTCTAAACTTTTTAAACTTCAAGAGTAAAGACTCTTTTAAATTAACTTTCAGAAGCTGGAAATTCTTCGAATTGATTTCAAAAAGTAGATCTTGTTACACGTTGAGAATTTTTCTGGCAGTTATATTATAGAGTCGAGAGTACTTTTACCACAGATTTTCTCAATAAATTTACAGGTAGAAAATGATTTTACAGAAAAAAAAATTCATTTCGAATAAACAGTGAGATTTATTTCAAATTTTTATTTTTATAAAATCAATATTTAATTTTCAAAAAATAAATAAAAAAAAATAGTCGATTTTAGTTTAATTTAATTGAAAGATATAAGAAAATTTTCACGATTACATTGAAAAAAAAATTAGTACGACGGTTGACCCTAAAGGCCATCCCTGCAACTTCCCGCTCACTTTGTACTTAAGCGCTCAAAATTACACATTACGTTTTTGAGCTCTTCAAGCTCAAAATATGATTCTTGTGTCATTTTGAGCTCTTCGAGCTCAAAACTCTCACAGCGGTTTAATAAAACACAACTTTTTGAATTTTAAAACCGCAATAACTTTTGAATGAATGAACCGATTTTCAAGCGGTTGGTAGCATTCGACGCAGTTTTTTAATCCTCATAAAAATTAATTATGAATTGATCGAACTAGTAATTTCGAAAAAACACTTTTTTCGGTTTTCTTTCGACAACGATAACCTCACGATCGAATCAACCGATTTCGACCGGGCTGGCAGCAATCGACGTGGTTTTTTGATGTTAAGAGCTGATTAGTTTTTGGAATTGATCGGTAGAGCCGTTTAAAAGTTATTGAAAAAAAACCCACATTTCAAAAAAATTTTTTTTGTAGTTTTTTTGAGATTTATCAAAATCTACCGGTTCGAATCGGTCTAAAGTATATTCAAAATCTAAGTTTGATCAAGCCCTTTCGAATGGCGCCAACCGCGAAGAAATCGGTCAAGCCGTTCAAAAGTTATAAGAGGGTCACATACATACATACATACATACATACATACATACATACACACACACACACACACACACATACAGACATACGGACATCATCGCGGAAACATTCGGGGAAGCTTCCTAGGACCTCAAAACGTCGAGATATGATGATAACTCGATTTTCGAAAAACGGGGTAAAACCAATAACTTCCCGATTTTTGAAAATTTTCAATTTTCTTAGCGGGAAGTTAACAATTAACTTAATTCAAAAGAAAAACTTTTGAGCAAGAAAAATAATTTTTAAGAATTTTATTTTGAATTAAGTAAAATAACTTTTTAACTAAGAAATTTTTTTTATTTGAATAAATTTTTCTTGATTAAAGAATTTTTTATCTTGATTTAAATTAATTTTATTCAGTTCAGAGTAAAATCGTTATAATACGATGTCGCATTAAAAAATGATTATTAATGTACAAATTGACTAAAAAGTTATAAATATATAAATTGATTGATAATTATTTTAACTTGTCAATGTTTTTAGTATCAGCATTTTGCCCGAGCAAAATTAAATTTATATAGGAATGTTGCAGCGCAAGCGAGATTCTAAAAAATACGTGAGCACTGGAGGGTTAATCCTGAGATCCATTTAAAAAAAATACTTAAATACAACAATTAAACCTTGAAATTATTTACAACCTAATGAATTAATTTTTACTAAAAAAATATAAAATTTTATGAATTCGTGACAACACTGAAAAAAAAGTATAAGTCCTATCGCAATACGTTTAAGTGTATGGCTTATACCCATGTTAAATGCGCCATCTGTATAAGTCATACGCTTAAACGTGTTGCGATAGGACAAACTTTTTTTTCAGTGAAGATGCAGTATTTTTTAGTAGATAAAATTTCTACTTAAATAATTAGTTATTACCTAAAAAATATTGTTTTTTAATTACAAAAAATAAATGGTGACGCAGTCATTAAGCAGATAAAATCTGTTGAAAAAGTATCATGCTACAAATTTGCTGGTTAATAATAATCATTAGTTCAAATGAGTAGTTCATTATTGTAATTAGATAAACTTGACACTCAATAAATAGTCCATGCACTTGGACTTATCAGGACAAACAGATATTATTTGGAAGTAATTGGCTACCATCCAATTGAGTAATTTTGGACTCAAAAAAAAGAAGAAACCGACAGATTTTTTTGACCGGATCTAGTTGGCTCAACCGCATTCACTAATTTGGAGTCGACTTTTATTTCGTGCAGTAAACTGAAAAAGAAATACTCTCTTGAATCCGGAATTTATCTCGGGTCATTTTTTTCAGTTAATTTTTAGAAGATAAATATTTATTCATTACAAAAAATTTAATAGCACTTTAACAAGTTGCATAAATGTAAACGAAAAAATTCATTAAGTTCATTTCTTTGGAAAAAATTTATTTATTTGTTAAATATAAATTATTTGTTTGACATTTTATCAAATATTTTTTCTTCTTTTTTGTAAATTTAAGTCCCAAAAAAAATATTAAAAATACTGGACAGTATATTTCAAGTTCTGTTTAAAAAAGCTTCCTCCTTTTCTGGTAGTAATTAGTGATGAGCAAAACAAGACCAAGACCAAGATCAAGACAGTCTTACTATCGGTCTTGGTCTTGCTTGTCCAGTCTTGGTCTTGGTCTTGCTCAAATTCTTGTAGTCTTGGTCTTGGTCTCGGTCTTGCATATTCAGCCTTGGTCTTGGTCTTGGTCTTGCTGAAATACTTGTAGTCTTGATCTTGGTCTCGGTCTTGCATATTCAGTCTTGGTCTTGGTCTTGTTCTTGCGTAATCAGTCTTGGTCTTGGGCTTACTCAAATAGTCTACTATTCACTTTCTTGAGATTGCTCTAATAAAATTTTTTCATGGTTACACATTTTTCACAAAAATAGGTTTACTTTAAGCTTCAAAATTGGTTTCGAAATATATAGTACTAAAATGCTTAAATTTTCTTAGATGCTTACGATCTTCACATATCGTCCTAAGAAAATGGTATGAATAGTTGTGAGAGTTACGAAAACTCGAAAACTTACCCTTCCAATTTTTGAACGCATAAATTGACCTTTTACTATAAAAAAAAAAAAATTAGAAAAACGGTAGACCCTGAAGGCCATCCCTGCAACTTCCCGCTGATTTCATACCTAGGTGCTTAAAATTGGACCAATGATGTTTTTGAGCTCTTTGAGCTCAAAAATACAAATTATGTGTTATTTTGAGCTCTCCAAGCTCAAAAAGATACCTTTTCTATGCTTTTAAGCTCTTCGAGCTCAAAAGTCTGATAGAAGTTTTATAGAACAATATTTTTTGAATTTTCAAACCTCGATAACTTTTGAATGAATCAACCGATTTTCACGCGGTTGGCAGCATTCGACGCGGTTTTTTAGCTTCACCAAGGATCTTCAAGTTTGAATTGATAAAACAAGGAAATTCGGAGTGATTCCAAAAAAACACTTTTTTGGGTTTTCTTGCGTTCACGATATCTCTTGAACGAATTGACCGGCTTGACGGCAATCGACGTAATTTTTTTATGTTAATAGCTGATTAGTTTTTGAAATTGACCAGTAAAACCCTTTAAAAGTTATTCTAAAAAATGTCGGAGTTATGTTACATACAAAAAACGAATTTCTTGCGCCAAGAAAATTTTAAGGAAAACGAAAATTATTTTAAAGCAAGAAAAAATTTTCTTGGCTCAAGAAAATGTTCTTGGCTCAAGAAACTTTGACGTGTAAAAAAACACATGTTTCCAAATATTTCGTCGAGGATATCTCTCGAATCAATCAACCGATATTTACGTTCTTGACAGCGATCGACGCGCTTTTTTGAGCTCTAAAAATTATTCTATCTCATCAAAAACGATCCGAAAAGAAATATCGAAGTTATGTGAAAAAACACTTTTTTGGGTTTTCTTTCGTTCACGATATTTCTCGAACGAATCAACCGATTTTGACCGGATTTGCGGCAATCGACGTGGTTTTTCAAGGTTAAGAGCTGATTAGATTTTGGAGTTTATCGACAGAGCCGTTTAAAAGTTATTCCAAAAAACGACCTTCAAAAAAAATTTTTTTCTTAGTTTTTTTGCAATTTCTTAAAATCTATCAATTCGAATCGGTTCAAATTCACAGGAAATCTCAGTTTGAGAGAACTCTTTAGAATGCCGTTTATTAGGTTCCGATCGGTTTAGTCGTTCAAAAGTTATAAGCGGTTCACATACTTACACACATACATACATACATATAGACATAGTTACATACATATAGACCGATTTTTGCAAAACGGAGTGAAAACACTAACTTCCCGATTTTTGAAAATCTTCGATTTTCTTAGCGAAGAATATTCTTGTAGATCCTTCTTTTCAGACAATGGCAAGGTTTACCGATGCCTTTTTTTATATTTAGTAAAATAAATTGAAAATCTTAAATACACAAAAAATAGAACTACAAAAGAACATTTGTAAAAGTTGTAACAAACATTCTCATATATCTTATTTACAACGGAAGTCATAATTTTTTTTTTTAGTTTGTTCTTGGTCATTCGGTCTTGGTCTTGGTCTTGCTAGAGTATGTATGATCTTGGTCTTGGTCTTAGTCTTGCAAAATCCCAAGACCAAGACCAAGATTGCAAGACCAAGACAGATTTTGCTCATCACTAGTAGTAATGTATGATAAGAAAAAAGAATCAGCAATTGTTTACGATGCAGAGTGGAATTAGTTGAATGATAGGATTATGCGGAAGCGATGAGGCTTAAACTGATAAAGTTTACTATACCTATTAATATACTTTGCGAAAGTGCCTGCAGGAAATTCTCAACACTAATCTGTATCAGCTGTATCTTTGGTATTTATAACAATAAGAACAACAGGAATAATAATAATAATATATTCCTCCACGATAAGAAACTCAGTTTTCAATTAAGTTTTTTTTAATGATCGATGATTATTTTTTTTAAATATTAAATTGCACTTTAATAAATTGAATTTTAATTTTTGACTCGTAAGAAACTTCGATCTGCCTTGTTAAAATAAATAAAACAATTAAATGTCGCAAATATATTATATTATTCTCAGAAATGAATATTTATACGGCTTTATTTAGATATACGACATATTTGACCTAAATAAATTCAATTCAAATAATTTTTATATTTTTAACGTGTTTACTTATTAGCAAAAAGTGAGAGAAAAACGCTTTTCCAAGCGCGTGAAGCAATGAAGCGTAATTATGAAGATAACTATGTTAATAGAAACTAGAAAGTTTTACACAAGATTGTAAAAAATTTAATTCGAGAGAGAAATTTTTGAAGTAAAATTAAAAAATGAAGAAATTTTTTTCTTTTTATCCAAAAATTTTATATCATTTAAAATTAAGTTTTTGGACTAATTATCTTGAAACAATAGTACAATTTTGAAGAAAATATTTTTTCTTAAATCAAGTAAAAAGATTTTTTTTTTACAGAGCTTGTCTTTACATAGGTCTTTACATAGATCCGATATAACAAAGGTAACTTTTTTATATGCATTTATAATATGTAATATTCTGGTTCAATGTACAGGTGCTTTACACCTCTATAGAAATGTAAGCCTGAATTAAAAATAAATAAATAATAAATTTTATTACCATTTAAGACCCAAAATAAAACCAACCTATAAATGTTCAAATTTAAAACACATGTTTATAACCAGACAATTTTTCTTCGTGGCTTAATCGAAGATTCATGTGTCGAAAAAAATATCGATCTTTCGTAAAACACTCTTTCGTGCATACAATTATCCTACTAAATTTAATGATCCATAAATTACAATAATATTATAGACTTGTATAAATTTTTGAAAAACAAACAATAGCAATAAATATAAAACTTACAATTTTTTTAATCATTTTTCTAAGTTTTCAAATTTTTAAATTATTTAATACAACCTAAGTACTTATATGTGCTTCTATATTTTTTTTATCACGACAAATAGCTGTGCCGAAAATCCAATATAGAATTGGCTTCTTGTTACACAACAAATATCCCAAACTAATCTTGAATAAGCAGAACATACATAGTAATAACAATAATAACAATAAACATAAAGTTAAAAGACTTACTTGGCCTTAAGCCAAAATAAAAATGTCTAGCTTGCTTATACATACATACATATATGAATATCTACATCGTCTGATAAAAAAAAGTGTGAATAATCGATGCAAACCCACAACACTATGTTCCTAGGGCAAAATACTCAACAACAGTAACAGTAATATCAATAACAACAATGTCAACGTCTCAGAGCGGTTTTATCATAAGAAGCAAGAAGGACATTGAAGTGTATTTTTAAAAATAGAAAACAAATTTAAAAATTTGCGCATTTTATACCGCCAAAGGTCAAGAGCTGATGGTCACGATATTTAGATGGATTGTCACGATAATTCGTCAACGGTAATTACTAAGATTATTTTTATATTTTATATTAAATGTTTAGAATAAATTTGTAATTTATTCGCATGAATTAACTAAAATAAAAGATTGCTTTCGTTTCTTTTTTCTATATTGTGTATTTTAACTTTGTTCACTGAGCATGTTGAGTTAATAAATTCTGCAGAGACATGCAAACAGATAACGTAAAAAAAGTACCACAGCTTATATATTGAGAGGGTGACTAAACGAAAATAAATGGCTGAGTAGTTTTGTTCAGTATCTTATTTCCAATACTTTAGTATACCATTTCTATTATTTACCGCTATTGCTATTTTTAGGGCATAAATTTCTTAGGACTTTAAAAACGTAATAAAACAGATGAGATGAGGGGATGTTGAATTTGAAGTTCCTGAAACAACTGGTAGTAACTTTAACACCCTGCTGCGCTATTTCGCTCAACATTTTATCCCCCATATGCTTCAACGTCTATTATTTTGTTTTATTTTAATACGCTTTTTTTCTCACCTCTTTCCCAAGCCAGTGTGATAAAATAGCAAAAAAGTGCGCCACAATCTCATTATTGTAGCAAAAAAACCGATTTACCGAAGAGAACGATTAAACGGTTATACTACAGACGGATATATAGTCAATCAATATAGTTAAATCACTAAGAAAAGAAAAATAATAATAAATTTATAAAGCTGACAACGGTTCAATGACATTCTTTTACTTTTTATCTTTGGTCTCTTGAGCTTTAAAATTAAGCTACGAGAGATTAAGTACTTTTTTATTGAAATTTTCATTCAATTTAAACTAGCTAACGATTATTTTACTCTTGAGACTCTATTCATTTCTTTTGTCCGGGAGTCTTTGATGGCTAATTAAAATCGTTAAAATCAGGTTATTGATTACTCAATAATTCGATTTTTTATGATTATTACCTCGGTTTGCAGTGTACAAATTAATTATTGTATTTTTATTGGCTTTTCGCCACTTTGGATAAATATTACAGATTTTTTAAGCAGATTACTTAGTATAAATAAATTATTATTGTTAAAGCTAGAAATTATTGATTAAACAAGGAAGAAATTGAAATTGAATTTTTTATGACAATTACAATATATCCTCAACGAAAAATTGTAATATTTTAAAAATAACATTTTTGTTAGAAAAATTATTGATAATTTAATTTATTAAATATTACTGTGAGATTGTAATTTTTTCAATTACTAGTTACGGCAATTAATAAAAAATTTATTTTATTAACTGACATTAACATTTACATATAGACATGTAGTATGTTTACATCATATTATCGGAACGTAGAAAACACCAGATGTCACTGAGAAATAAGGAATTTTATTTATTTCATATTTTATAGTTTTAAAAAATGATTTATTGGAAATTTTAAAGACATTATCTAATTTTGTCAAAAAAAATACACAATCTACACAGATTGATTATTATTTTAAAAAAACATTACTCCTTAAAATGATGTTATTTGGTAATCGGATTATTTCATAATAGTGACCATTTTTTCCGCATGAGTGCTGTTTTTGGCAGCCAATCATATAAATAAACTTTCAAATTATGATTTAGATTTTTGTTGTTACTTTTATACTTATATTAACCGTATCAAATAATATAGATTTGATAAATAAAAACTCTATTTAAAAAATGAAAAAAGCGTGATAATTTTTATTTATCAGTAATTTGAAAAGAAAAGTTTGAAAAATTTATTTTACTCTAAAAATTCCAAAACTTTATACTTAGAAAAAATTAAAACAAAAAAATACAAATTAATTTTTTCTCAATTATTACTAACGAAGACAGTAGCTTTAACTATTTCACAATTTATGTGATATAATTTATAATTTATCTGTTAAATGCTCAATAATATTTAAAAGTTAAATTTGTTCTGTTAAAAAATTTCAATACTTGTCATAAAAAATTCAATTTTTTCTATAAAAATAATAACAATAATAACAAAAAATAAAATCAATTTACCTTGTCAAAAATTGGCGCGAAACTGATTTGAAATCCCGAATTCCAGTAAATTCACTAAAATAATAAAAAATTATGTTAACATATAAACAAACGAAAAATAAACAATCGTATTTATAGGAAGTACGCGTTAGGGATTGGATGTTTTCGATGAAACTGACTACTGCGGAGGACCGCGTGGCCAGAGTACCTGACACGAAGTGGAACGGTTTACCCCCACCACAGAGTAATATCTTGAACCCTCAACTACCCTCATCCGCGCCAAAGCTCCCTTACTATTCCTATTCCTTCTATATCCATATCTATTTCCATTGCCGTATATACGGCAAGTGTTCATAGAGAATCTATACACTCTGTACGTATATCTGTATAATGATACTATACGAATGTATGTGAAACCTACCATCAACTCTTGGCTGTTTGGTTATCCATTCTCGGTTTCAACCACTGGTCTCCGCAGTTTCGTCCACTTGTGTAGTACACAGTTATAGTTTGGTTTGGTAGTATATTGTTGGTTGGGTAGAACCATATTCAGCGACCCCCGCAAGCTCTCTAGCTATCCTTCAAGTGTCAAACGTCGACTTTTATTCCCGGCGGAAATAACTTTCAAATGTCCGGTGACGATGCACTTTTTAACTTCCTCTAGGCCCGAGAGGCCGAAAATATTTAACATAAATCACTGTGAGTTATTATTTTTTTTATTTATTATTTTTGTATAAACTTCATGTACTGAAAGAGGCAATAAAAAAAGGGTGCGAAAAATGCATTTTTTTCTTTTTTTTATCAATTGATTTTCCATTAATTTCAGATGAATTTTTTTAAAAATAAATATTTCAATTGAAGCATTAATTTGAAATGAATTTTTAATTCAGAAATATTTTAATAAAAAACTAGCAATCATGCAGTCACTATGTGACTGCCGTGACTTATGAACTATAATTAAATAAAATTTTGCTTTATTAAATAATGACTTTTGTTAAATTACACTGTACTTTTTTAACGATTGACGTTTTTAAAGATATAAGCTCATTCCGATGTTACACTCATCAAGAGCTTTCATTTGAGTACCCACATGCATTTTTGATATATTTTTCATATATACATATATATATATATATATATATATATATATATATATATATATATATATATATATATATATATATATATATATATATATATATATATAATACATATAAATATACAAAATATATCAAAAATTGATGTGGGTACTCAAATGAAAGGTCTCGACGAGTGTAACGTCAGGATAAGCTTATATCTTTAAAAATGTCAATAGCTCATTAGATACAATAGCTCATAAGATACAAAGTCATTTCTTAATTATGTAATATACAGAGTGTCCCAGAAGTAACGGACGCCATTGTAGCATCTGATAAACAAAATAATTCTGAGACGAAAAGTCCTTAGCCATTTTTTAATCAGACGCATAGATAATTAATTATTAATTAAAATAACGTCCTTTTATGCGTTAGAGAGAGAGAACTAGTGTCAAGTCAAGTGCGTTCCAACGAAGATGCTTGCACGTGTGAATGTGTAAGTAAATATGTGTGACTACGTTAGCTATAGAAACTAGTTAGTCATACAGTTAGTTGTGTCTTTGTTTGGCACATATTTTACTGGACACTGACGCTCTCTCTCTAACAAATAAAGAGACGTTATTTTTAATTAATAATTAATTATCTATGCGGTTAATTGAAAAATGGCTAAGGACTTTTCGTCTCAGAATTATTTTTTTCATCAGATGCTACAATGGCGTCCGTGACTTTTGGGACACCCTGTATATAATATATATTTTAAAGATATAAGCTCATTCCGATGTTACACTTATCAAGAGCTTTCATTTGAGTACCCACATGTATTTTTGATATATTTTTCATATATACATATATATATATTAGGGTGTGCCAAAATGTAACTCCCGTGGAGAACCTTTTAAAATTGGAATTTTGAGTTCCGTTTTCAACAGGGGCTGCGTTTGGGCATTTCCTGAGATATTTTGGTTTGAGACGATGTATTTGATTTTCATAGAATTTTTTAACAGAAGCTTAGTTTGGGCATTTCCGGTGAAAATTCAAAATTTGGCCGGAAGTGCCCAATTAAATCTCCTGTTAAAAATACTATAAATAATCAAATGAATCCTCTCATCCCGAAATATCTCAGGAAATGCCCAAACACAGCTGCTGTTAAAAGTGGAACTCAAAATTCCAATTTTAAAAGGTTCTCCACGGAAGTTACATTTTGGCACACCCTAATACATATATATAATACATATATAAATATATAAAATTTATGAAAAATTAATGTGGGTACTTAAATGAAAGGTCTTGATGAGTGTAACATCGGGATGAGCTTATATCTTTAAAAATGTCGATAGTTCACAAGATACAACGTCATTTCTTAATTATGTATCTATAGATAGAGCATTTTCGAATCCAGCCTAAATACATCATCATAAATTGACTATTGGTGAGAATGATATGAAACCATGAAAAGGCACAACTCCAGATCAAAATTTTTCCGACGATACCAAATTTAATCATAAAAACCTATTTTATCATATAAATACACTGGCCACAAAGTTTTGCTTATTCTCTTAATAATATAGATTATGAATCAATTAAAATAAAAAAAAATTTTATCTATGTTTGTTTCAAAAAACGAATTATTTCAAAAATTTCGTCCTTGTTATCAGTAAAAGATAAAAAATTCAAGAAATTTTACTATTGTAATCTTTGAAAA
This sequence comes from Cotesia glomerata, assembly GCF_020080835.1. Lineage (NCBI taxonomy): Eukaryota > Metazoa > Arthropoda > Insecta > Hymenoptera > Braconidae > Cotesia > Cotesia glomerata. Next base: position 25,682,105 of record NC_058160.1, read on the forward strand.
ATTAAATATTAAATAAAAAATTTTTAACCCTGATAAAAAAATGTTTAAGTAAGCATTTATCGTTAAATCTGGAATAAGAATACCGTATAATAAGTTATAAGCCTTCGAGTGTTATGTTATGTTATGGATAATCCTTGGGGAAGAATTTGATTCAATGATACACGAGGGAAAACTACATACAAGCTTGTCTCTAAATTGATGATGTAGGAAAGTCAGTGTTATGCGGTAATAATGTCATAATACCCAAAAGACAATGTTGTTTATTTACAAAAATAATACTATTTATAAGTTGTTACAAGTTACATTTACGTCATAACAACAATGACTTTTGACATTATGGCAACAACAATAAAAACAAGAAGAACAACTGTATTTAACCTTTTGAAAGGTTTGAAAAGGTCGAAGTTTTATATTAATTCACACTGTTTGAATTTCATTTCATAAAACTAATCAGAAGAGTTTTACTTCCAGTCGTGGGTGCTCGAATATTTTTTTTTTAACGCAACGGGAGCTCATCCTGGTACTAGAGTAGGAAACTACTACTGGAGAAGAATGGTATCCGTAATAAGAAAAGAGAACCGGAACTGTGAGTGAAGCGCGAGAGTCGGTGATCTACATGCGCCGTAAGTGCCTTAAAGTCCTAAAAAATAATGGAGAAACTACGTGAGACGAATTAAATGCATTACATTCCAGAGAAGTAATGTTTGTGAAAGCTTAAGAAGACCAGTATGGAGACGGAGAGTGAAATAATCTTTGAGAAGATGAGAGTCAGTTATACAATGAAATTTATAATTGGATGTTTGGTCTTGTAATAAGTTAAGAATTTATTAGTAAGCTATTTTAGGGACTATTACTAAGCGGAAACTCGAGGTAAATGTAGATTCTAGTTCCGGTTAACGATCAGAAGAACCCTGATTAATTGCGAGTTGGTATAAATCCTATTCCAGAACCAGTGTTGCGTGTCTTAGAACCGTGAATCATTACAGTTGATGTGTTATACTAATCAATGCCGAATCTCGTACAATTTCTGGCAGAAACTAACGCGCTAACGGCTAACGATATCTGTTATCGACTTTGTACTTATTTTCAAAAGTAATTGAATAATATCGACAGGTTGTTTATGTCTAATAATGTATTGTTGGCTTTTTAGTTTGGGATAAATAATTCATACACAAATAGTAGCCACTAATAAATTTTTACACGCAAATTGTTAACTCGTCAGCGTTCCCATCAACTTTTTGGTGCCTTTACTCCCGTGATGAGCTATAAGAATATTTGAACTAGAAACTAACAATGAAAATTGTGACAGCTAATCAATTGAATCGGTTTCTTGTTATTTTTTTTTTTTTTTTAAGAAACTTTTTAATTAAAATTGTAAAGATGAAGATTTTATTTGATGGCAGTTTAACAGATTCTTTTCTACTCTTAATGGTTAAAAAAAAATGAACTAGTTTTGAGGAACTTTTTTTTGCTAATTTTTACACTTTTTTTTCCATTTCAGCTTTAATTAAAATAACATTTATTTGAACGTAAAAAATAAAGTCGTAAATAGAATAAAGTATTTAATTTTCCCGATCATTAAATCTTGGATACAAAAAACATAAATTTTATTGTTACGACTACACCTTCTATCAAAAAAAGTGATAAAAAAATTCAATTAAAACTATTTTTAATTTTTTAATATGCGTTTTCAAAAACCGAAGCTCTTTGTTATTATAAAAAAAAATATAGTCTTGAATTTATATTGAACTTATGCAGAAATCAGAAGTTTAATGATTTCACTGAAAAGAACACTACCTATACTACAAATAATTCTCGGAAAAACTACAGAAGAATTTTCTGCGAAAGTCATCATTCCTGTACATTGAAGCGTTAATCTTTGACTAGGTTCCCGAGTCGAAATCTCCAACGTTATTCCAACGTTTCCAACGTCTCGAACGTGATTCCAACGTTTCCAACGTAACAAGCGTTAATTCAATGTTTTGAACTTTACAAATAAATAAAAATATATGTAGACATGAAAGACAAAAAATTTATATAATGTATAGTGATCATTCCACGCCAAATCGATCACCTTTAAACCCGATCCCTTCCAAATTTTTTCAAAGTGGGATTCCTTCATTTAATATTTTTAACTTTCCACTAAGAAAATTGAAAATTGTGTGTGTGTGTAAAAGCATCTTATAATTTTTGAATGATTCGAACCAAATTAGCGGCGTTTTTAAAGAATTTCACCGAATTTGGATTTTCTGTGAATTAGAACCAATTCCGAACAGTAGGTTTTGAGAAATCTCAAAAATAAAAATCTCACAGAGTGTCAAATAAATTACAAAAAGATTTACTTTGTAGTTATTAGTTATTTAATAATTAAATAACCATTTAATGTATGGCGAAATAGTTATTTAATAGTAATTAAAAATAAAAATTATATATTAATTTTTATTTTAAGAAAGTTGCAGAGCAGAGTAAATAGAAAAAAATAGTTTTAAACTATTCGTATTTTAGTTTAGATAATACTAGCTGTTACTCGCCCGCTCTGATGGGCGGTTTATAGAATTGCATTTTTAGATCTAGACTTGAAATTTAATTAGAGTATTGTTTTGACTTGCACAGATTCCCAATTCTATTATCGAATTGACATGTCCTTTTATCCATGTAATTATTCTGGCTAATATTCATTGTGACTTTCAATGTGCAATCATTATAACATTTCCGTGTCTTTTTTACAAAAATGAATAATTGATATGAAAATAAATAGTATATTACACACCTGTGGCAAGAAAATGAGAAATGTCTCAGAACACATATATGTTGCCCGAGGCGAAGCCGAGGTCGACATATATGTGGTCTGAGATATTTATTATTTTCCTGCCATAGGTTTGTATACTATTTTTCTGTCCGACAGAGGCGGAAAGCGGTAATTTCGTTTAGCGCAGCGGGCCGAAAGTTGCCACTTTCCGCCTGGAGGGCAGAAAACGATTTTTCTTACTACGCCGGTCAAAAGTACGGGATTCCCGCTGCGATTTCACGGCAGAAAGCCTGAGTTTTACGCCGTGATCGTCGCGCATGCACCCTACGACGGGGAGCCGAAATAATGTATAGTATTCATGCACTGACAACGAGACACGAGGCGGCAGAAAGTCCGAAAGTCGGTAGTCGCGCTCACTCTATTACTTATGTTTATAAGCCTAACCTTACTTGTGATTGTTATGAATGTATCTGTCTTGTTATGTGTCGATGATTTTAGGTTGAAACTAAATTAATTTAAGAAATAGTATATTACACACCTGTGGCAAGAAAATGAGAAATGTCTCAGAACACATATATGTTGCCCGAGGCGAAGCCGAGGTCGACATATATGTGATCTGAGATATTTATTATTTTCCTGCCATAGGTTTGTATACTATTTTTCTGTCCGACAGAGGCGGAAAGCGGCAATTTCGTTTAGCGCAGCGGGCCGAAAGTTGCCACTTTCCGCCTGGAGGGCAGAAAATAAATATTTATTTTAATGAAATGAGACTTATTAAATATTTAAATTACAAAAAAAAAAACGAAAAATATTTTTTATTCTGATAGATATTTTCAAATAAATAAATTCATTATTGAACAAATAATTATTTGAAAAAATACACAGATTTTTTTCTTAATTTTTTTTTCTATGCATTTTACGATTATTATTTCATTTTTCTATTTTTTTTTATTTTTAAATTAGAGTTAATTTATAAAATATTTATAATTTTAAATTTATTCAATTAAATTAAGATCTTTTCTCAAAAGGAAGTAGTAATATCATAGATTATAAATTAATATCTTTATTGACAGGTGTATTTGATGCCTGCGCCCCCGACCAGCAGCACTCGCTTCGCTCGTGCCGCAAATGTCGGGGGCAGGCATCAATTTTTTTCAACGCAATTTTTTGCGTACTTTCGACCGGATAGCAAGAAAACTAGTCTACACTACGAGGGTAGAAATTTGAGAGCCCTGAACTGCGCGCGATGATGCCCTCGGCTTCGCCTCGGGCACATGGTGCGCAGTGCAGAAATCTCAACTTTCTGCCCTTGTAGTGTAATATACTATTTAATGAGCATTGAAAGTTTCAGTTAACCTTTCAGTACCCACGTTCTTTTTAGTGTCTCACTTGCACTGCAGCGACATCCTATAAGTTGAATGTTGTTGCGTGAGAAAAATTCTTATAGCAAAGGTACTGAAGGGTTAAAGAAATTGCAGGTCTCATACACTGATAGAAGAATTTATTTGTATTAATAGTATATTACACACCTGTGGCAAGAAAATGAGAAATGTCTCAGAACACATATATGTTGCCCGAGGCGAAGCCGAGGTCGACATATATGTGATCTGAGATATTTATTATTTTCCTGCCATAGGTTTGTATACTATTTTTCTGTCCGACAGAGGCGGAAAGCGGCAATTTCGTTTAGCGCAGCGGGCCGAAAGTTGCCACTTTCCGCCTGGAGGGCAGAAAATAATATTTGTTAATAGGTAACAAATCATTTATTAGAGACCACTTTTTAGTATTAAACAAATATTTCTTAGTATTTAAAATGATTTGTTTGTATTTAATAAATCTGATATTCATTTATTAAATATTAATAAATCTTTTTAAATACTAAGAAATATTTGTTAAGAACTAACAAATGGCTCTTAATAAATGATTTGTTAAATATTAACAAATCTTTTTAACTATAAACAAATCCTTCTATCAGTGTAAATGAAGAAATCTGCCTAGTGTATAAACATAACCAATAGAATTAACAAATTTATTTTAAACAAATGACAATCGATTAGTCTAAATTCAGTTACAATAAATATTCATTATTTCTAAGTCAAAGTAATATAGCTTCCGAATAAGTAATCACCAACATATCATATACTAAAACCTTATTTCTCCGAAACACGCTGCATCTTATGGCATAAGTATTATTCCGATCGGTTCAGTAGTTTTCGCAGTATAACCGGACAAAAAAACCAGCTTTTTATTTATTAGTATAGATTTGTTAATAATCAACGTAATATTATTTTCAATTTAAAAAATAATTATCAATCATTTTATTTCTGAATTTGCAAAAATAATAAATAAAAAGAGAGTTAAAAACTAGATTCAATATTGAATAATTAATAAAAACACTTAAATAGGTTACATGACATTTTTACACGATTGTTTAACATAAATACAAAATAAATAATTAGATATAAATACAGAATAAATATATAAATATATATAATCAAATAATTATTTATTGGAAGCTATATCATGGATTGATTTATGATCTAATCTCTTTGTTAAAAAATTACCCTCATACAATCGACAATTTTAAATAGAATACAACACTTTGAAAAAGTCAAATTAGCTGCCTAGAATCTCAAAACGTAAAGATCTGATGATATATCATCAGTTATAACTCAATTTTCGAAAAACAGGGTGAAACCCATAACTTCCCGATTTTTTTTAATTTTCAATTTTATTAGTGAAAAGTTAAAAACATTAAATGAAGGAATCCCACTTTGAAAAAATTTGAAAGGGATCGGGTTCAAAGGTGGTCGATTTGGCGTGGAATGATCACTATACATTATATAAATTTTTTGTCTTTCATGTCTACATATATTTTCATTTATTTGCAAAGTTCAAAACATTGAATTAACGCTTGTTATTTTGGAAACGTTGGAATCACGTTCGAGACGTTGGAAACGTTGGAATAACGTTGGAGACGTTGGAAACGTTGGAATCGCGTTTGAGACGTTGGAAACGTTGGAATAACGTTGGAGATTTTGACTCGGGTGATAAATTAGCAATTCAAATTCAAGGATTTTCAACTCATCGAGTCCTTGAAGCATAGCGGTCTACTAGAATATTTTCAAGTTTTTATTATCTTTTTTACTTTTTTTCGGTTACAAATAGAATTACGAGTACCTTCAACGGTTATTGTGGTGAATTTCTTTCAATTAAATTGGAGAAAAATAATATTGATTTTTTTGTGGTTACATTATTCATGAAATTAAAGTACAACAGTAATATTTAATAGTGAATAAAAATATATTCAAGTCACGATTTGTTTTATTTAATTGAATCATTTTAATTTTATGGTTGGTTGTTAGCAAATATTGCGGATGCAAACCAGAGACATATTTATAAATTTAATCTCACTATTATTTTTTCTCTACTGTATTTTGTAAGCGTTTTTATATTTTTGAGGATTATTTTGATTTAAAAAATGTGTTTACATTTAACTATATTATGTTTCTGCAGATTTTTTCAACTAGGTCCTAGAAATGAGAATAGCTACTTGAGAATTTTATTTTCATAAGTTTTAAGAGATTCAATTTTATAATATGAACTCAAAAAAAAATAAAAATATTGAAAAATAATATTGTAGATGTTTTTGATAAAGTTTATGAAGTTTCTGTACGACAATATTTCTATATATATAGTTTACGTTGAATTCAAGGAAATGTAAACATTTATGATTCAGATCTTAATTGTTTTATAGCTGAACATGGGAAATGAAAGAATATAACATTTACGTCATAAATTTACACGGAAATAGAGTATCAGTTGAATTTACGATGTTAACGTTGTATTTTTACTATTTAATAAGCATTATTTGAAATAATTGAAATTTCTCTGCTCGTAAGTGAATTTTACGATGTTCACTAAAAATTTATTATAAATTAAAATAATTTTTTAAGGTCACTCGAGATTTTTAAAACCTTATAAATAGTCTAGTCAACAAGTTCAAAAACGTGAAAAATAGAGATAAAGGTCCTAAAAATATGAGCGATGGCTCATTCGATTCGGAATCACCTCTAGAAAAATGTTTTTGAAGGATTTTGGTGCAGGTAAAAAATTGCAATTGTTATTAACAAAATAAGATGGAAAAAAAACGATATTTCGTTTTTTGTTAATAACTCGAAAAATATTAATATTTAAGCAATTTTGAAAAAAGCCCGTTAAAGAGGAGAAAATTTCAAGAAAAAAGTCCGTACTCCCGGAACTCTATCTCCATTATTTATAATTTTAATTTGACGTTGAAAATAGGGCTCCGCGCGGCTGTTGCTGGCATGCGCGCGCCGCCGCTAAAGAAACTCAGCAATAAAAATAATTTTTATAACATAAAATGTGATTTTAAAAATTTGAAAAGAATTCTAGTATCTTCTTAACACTTGAAAGAATCGAGCCGCGAAAGAAAAAAGTTTAATCACCATTTTTGAAAAAGTTATCTAATTGTTAACTAACAAATTTTTTCCCAATCTCCGTTGGCATAAACAATGGGATAAAAGGTATAAATAATTGGCCTTATAAATTTTAAACTTCATTGGAGCCCTTTTGATATATATACTTTATGAAGATCCTGCGATAAATTTTCATTAAAGTTTATTAATTTGTTAATTATGATTTTTATAACTATTGAAAATTAAAATCTAAAAAGTTGATAAAATTTTTTTTCAACTAATATTTAGCTATGCCTGTTTTCACATTAAGCAATGGCAGTAATTAATATAGGTTATGAATTTTTTACGTAATTTGTTTATAAAATTGTTTTAAACAAATAGAGAAATTCAATATTTTTGAAAAATTTTTTGCTATTTGGTTGTCCACAAAATTATGATTTTTAAAAAAATTTTTCTTAATTTTAATTTTTAATTGTTTAAAAACGATTTTTTCATATTTCGATTGTTTAAACAATTAGTTAAGAAAAAAATTCTGCTTTTTAAAAATCATAATTTACACTTTTAAATAGTTTGGCAAAAAAAAATTTTTTTATTAATTATTTAATTGTTTATTAGTTTAACAATTTGTTATAAACAAATATTGACCAACGTTATATTTTTTTCTGAAGCAGAAAAATTATAAAAACAGCCATATATAAAAAAGTTCCAAAAAAAATTTTCTTTTATTTATTATAATTAATTTTAATATCATACGGTACGGTAATTATCGCCACTACTTGATTTGTCAATTAAAAAATTGATATATCTTTTAAACTATGCATTTGAAAACGTCAAATATAAAATAAAAACCGTAAAAACTATTTGCAATACTGTAAAGGATAAAAATAAAGATAATAAATGTAATCGAACAAATTTTATTATTATTCAACCACCTTAATTCATTATTATAAAAAATCTTATATACTTTAACCGAAAAAAAGTTATTTTTTAAATAGATTAATAAAATAGTATAAAATAAAAACAAGAAATTTGGGATGAAAATTACAATAAATAAGTAGAATCTCGATGAAAAGTCTATTAAACTGTTTAGGAAATCACGGGAACAATTTTAAATAATATACACAAAAAGAATTTTGATTTTTTACATAATAAAATAGAATACATTTATGTTCAACGGAGCTCCAGTCAAATGAACACCAAACACAGTAAGTATATTGTTTAAACAATTAGCAATAAAAGTATGATTAACAATTAATATGTTAGAAAATTAATCCCTTAACAAAATTGTTTGAAGGTTTTTTGCTGTATCTGCATAATTTAACAAGTTAAAGATCACAAAAGATACGAAAAAATGCATGTAATAGCTAATAAACAATAGATACGAACTTGATCTTAGATCCATCTGAAAGAAAAATTCATTCTCTATAAAAAAGACCTGAATGTCCTTTATCGTATCTCTGATAGTTTAAAAGATATATCAATTTTTTAATTGACAAATCAAGTAGTGGCGATAATTACCGTACCGTATGATATTAAAATTAATTATAATAAATAAAAGAAAATTTTTGGAACTTTTTTATATATGCTGTTTTTATAATTTTTTTCTGCTTCAGAAAAAAAATATAACGTTGGTCAATATTTGTTTATAACAAATTGTTAAACTAATAAACAATTAAATAATTAATAAAAAAAATTTTTTTTTTGCCAAACTATTTAAAAGTGTAAATTATGATTTTTAAAAGCAGAATTTTTTTCTTAACTAATTGTTTAAACAATCGAAATATGAAAAATCGTTTTAAACAATTAAAAATTAAAATTAAGAAAAATTTTTTTTTAAAATCATAATTTTGTGGACAACCAAATAGCAAAAAAAAAAAATTTTTCAAAAATATTGAATTTCTCTATTTGTTTAAAACAATTTTATAAACAAATTACGTAAAAATTCATAACCTATATTAATTACTGCCATTGCTTAATGTGAAAACAGGCATAGCTAAATATTAGTTGAAAAAAAAAATTTTTATCAACTTTTAGATTTTTAATTTTCAATAGTTATAAAAAATCATAATTAACAAATTAATAAACTTTAATGAAAATTTATCGCAGGATCTTATAAAGTATATATATATATATCAAAAGGGCTCCACGAAGCTTAAAATTTATAGGCCAATTATTTATACCTTTTATCCCATTGTTTATGCCAACGGAGATTGGGAAAAAATTTGTTAGTTAACAATTAGATAACTTTTTCAAAAAATGGTGATTAAACTTTTTTCTTCGCGGCTCGATTCTTTCAAGTGTTAAGAAGATACTAGAATTCTTTCAAATTTTTAAAATCACATTTTATGTTATAAAAATTATTTTTATTGCTGAGCTCTCTTTAGCGGCGGCGCGCGTAACAACCGCGCGAGCTATTTTCAACGTCAAATTAAAATTATAAATAATGGAGATAGAGTTCGGGAGTACGGACTTTTTTCTTGGAAATTTTCTCCTCTTTAACGGGCTTTTCAAAATTAGCCAAATATTAATTTTCGAGTTATTAACAAAAAACGAAATATCGTTTTTTTTCCATCTTATTTTGTTAATAACAATTGCAATTTTTTACCTGCACCAAAATCCTTCAAAAACATTTTTCTAGAGGTGATTCCGAATCGAATGAGCCATCGCTCATATTTTTAGGACCTTTATCTCTATTTTTCACGTTTTTGAACTTGTTGACTAGACTATAAAATGGTCAAAAAATTTTTATTGTCTTTTTATTATTTATTATTGCAGTAATTAAATGTTTTTAATTTCTCGAAAGTATTTTAATTTGACTGTTACTGCGCAAATATTTTTATTGTTTAAATTTTTATAAAATGTCTATAAATTTATTATGAATATAGCGACTTTTTTTCTCGTATACTACTAATAAATTTTCAATCTTTAAAATCTCATAAAAGAGTTATAGCAGAACATAAAAAATTAGATTTTACATTATCGCTTTAATGGACTTAAACCTTCATTTAATGGTGCGAAAATAATATTATTATCAAAACTATTACAAGCACAAAAAATAAAAGATGATTTTTTATGGTTTGGAATAAAAAACTAAATACGTAATTCATTAAAAATTCGATAAAGATAGATTTTTATAGAACCATTACTAAATTAAAAGACTTTATTTCTCACAGCGGGGAGTTAGAGCTTTTTATTGAAGCATATTTCATCTCATAATTACTTTTACATTACCTAAAAGTGTAAGCCACAAAATTTTATCATAAATAGCGATCATTTAGACTAAAATATTAATATTGTATAATGCTTCTAGATAATTTTTTATCAGATTTATCTGTATACAAATATTTATATATATTTATGTAAATTTATGATAAGGTCAAATCTAACTGATGGAACAATTTAAACTTTAAGATCATGTAAATCTCACGAAACTACCAGCGACAAAAATTTTTTTTTTTTTTTTTTTTTTTTTTTTTTTTTTTTTTTTTTTATCATCCTCAATGTGCATTTAATATTAAAAAGGGTACATTTTGATCGATCAGAGTGCTCACTTATCTAAACAACTTTTTCACCGATATAAAAACACCCAGTACGTTTACGCTTTACGTTCATGATGGATATTTTTCATTGATCATAAATAACTTGAATTTTAGCGTGAGTAAACTTTTTATGTTTTCAAAAATTTTATCTATCCCGGGTCTCTGCAGAGGATTTGTGATGGGTACAAGGTGAATAATGGCATAGTCATGATATATACAGATCGAGCAGACATATATTCAATCATATACGTGAATAGGAAACAGCTTGCGTTCGCATTACGTCTATATCGAAATCCATCGGGAATTAACGCGGCTGTCCTGAAATTGTTACTATATAATATGTATATATAAATATATACCCACGAAAATCAATTATGACTAATTATATTGTCGATTCTCGGAAGATTTCACTCGTAATTTAATATAACAATAAAAATCCGGACGTTAATTGAACAGTGCAAAAAAAATTCTCTCTTTTTCCGAGCTTAACACTATTTTTATTTTTTGTTAAAAAAATTTTTTAAAACAAAAAAAAATTATAAATCTTTTAGTAACTTTTTTGTAGGTATCATCTATGTGATCAAGAAAAATAAGGAAATTTTTTTCGGCGTATTTATATGATAAAATAGATTTTTTTAGTTGAATTTAATATCATCAGAAAGGTTTTGGCCTGAATTTGTTCTTTTCACGATTTTATTCATTTTTTAATGAGAGTAAATTCTTTATGTAAAGTTTCTGGAGAAGTTTTGAATAGTTCATTGGTTTTTTAAAATTGATCTGTTACATTTTCCACTAAATTATCGTTAATAATCCTGTCATAGCAACATTATATTTTTTATTTATTTAAAAAGTACCTAAACTGCACTGAAAAAAAAAATTCTTGACTGGAGAGTAAATTTTCTTGGCTCAAGAAAATACACCGAAAAAAAAAATACTTTTATTAAGAAAATTTTCTTGATACAAGAATTTATGTTCTTGAGCAAGAAATTGTTAAATTGATTGAAATAATTTTTACTTAAATTAATTTATTTATTTATTTGTAAAGAAACGCCCTCGGCAATTTACAAGAATATTTACATTTTCATGTATAGAATGTTTAGTAATGTATGTATACAATAAATAATCCATAATTTATAATCACTATTTAATTTAAATAAAGCTATTCTTTTGTTTATTTATTATCCAAAAATAAATATTGATGATCTTCTCTTCAGAAATTAATAATTAATTATAATAGAATATTTGATCTCAGCGAGTTTCTTGAACCAAGAAATTGTAAATTGAGTAAAAGTATTGTTTTTTCTCAGTTTATGAAGGAAATTGAAAATTTCTTGAATAAAGTCAGTTTCTTAAGCCAAGAAAATTTCTTCTTGCTCCAAAATAACTTTGTTCTTCCTTAAAATTTTCTTGGTGCAAGAAGTTTTTTTTTCTGTGTATGAATGTTGTGGTTAAAAATATCGAAAATCATTAAACTAAAGTTCTTTTATTCGTGATTCGTAATTCTCGACAGTCATAAGCACCGCAGATCCTTAGATTCTTAGTTTCAAATTAGTTGAATTGAAATTAAGAAATAGTATTTTAAACCTCAAAATTAGAATTTTCAATTACACTATACAAATTAAAAAAAAAAAATTATAAGAGATTGTAATTAAAATAATGTCTTAAATTAAAAATTTTAAAAATTAAAAATTGATAATATATTTTCAATTATCAAAAATAAAATCACTTGTTTATGCGTAAATAATTTTATATTGTAATATGTATTTTTTCATTATCGGATGCTGGTATGCTCTGACATTATCAGCGAAAGATAAGAATAAATAAAAATCATTGCCATTTATATATTTTTTTAATGTTTTTATTTTATGAGAACATAATTACTTGAATAATGCCTTTTATGTTCTAAGATTATATTGATGACGTAAGATTACAAATTTTTTTTAAATCAATACCCTTATATAATACACTAGCAAGATATATGAGTCCACTAGTTGCTTTTGAATCATTCTAACTGCGCCGCAATAAACAATCAACATTTATTTTATCTACTGCGTTGCTATTATCAAGAAACATTAAAAGTTTTAGTAACTAAGAAGGACAATAAAATAATGTAAGTAAATTACTTTTTGAGTAATTTTTCATAAAAAATTTCTGTAAATTACTAATTAAGCCTAAAATTCCAGGGCAAGTCTTCCGCTTACTTATGTCGAGGGTTTCCACGATCTGGAAGCTATAAAATCTATGAAATATTCGCCGTTAGGAAAAACTGGTCTGATGGTTAGCAAATTGGGTTTTGGCGGAGCAACGCTTTGTAATCTCTTTGGGTAAAAAATTTTTAATTGATGCTATTATTTGTTTAAAAGAATATATTAATATACAATAATAATAATTTGTGAATTATTATTGCAATATAGAACTTGTAATGAAGACGAAGCTATTGAAACAATCCGACAAGCAATTCGTCAAGGAATTAATTATATTGATACGGCCTACTGGTACGGTCAAGGGCGCTCGGAAACAATTATTGGAAAGGTAAATGAAACTTTTGGTATTTAGTTAGTTGATTGCTTAATTGAAATATTTGTTCTTTAATTATTAAAGGGATTAAGAAACTTTTTTTAAGACTGATTGGTCTAATTTTAAAATGAAAAAATACGTTTTGATTTATCAAGCGTTTAAAAAAACATTTTTTTTTAATTGTATTAATTTTTATTAAGTATTTATAAAGAATAATTAATTTAACCATAAATTATATTTTATTCATTAATTCTGTAATTTATTACTTAATTTTGAAATAGAAGCAAGAATATGACTGCAAAATTTTATATTTTCAAAAATTATAAGTCGTATGATTATAATAAAATAGTTCAAGAAATGAAGCGCAAATTTTTTACTTTTTATAAAATTCTTTATAAGTTTCTGTATACAAAAATTTACAAAGAATTTATAAATTCATTTATAATTTCTCAGAGGGATAAGAATATATAAACATATTTATAAAAATAAAATTCGTAAAAATTTTCATGAAAAATTAGACAATTTAATGAAAATCATCTAATTTTCTTAACATAGGCTTTAAAAGGAATTCCACGAAAAGCTTATTACATCGCTACAAAAATAGGCAGATATGAGCCCGACTTTCAAAATATGTTTGATTTTACGGCCGAAAAAACACGAAAATTCTTCAATATAGGACTCGAACGTCTTCAACTTGATTACGTTGATGTAATACAAGTAAGTATTAATGTAAATAATCAAAACCACCCACAATTTCCATAATTTATTAATGAATTATTTACAGATTCATGACGCGGATTATGCACCTTCAGTGGACATAATAATAAACGAAACTCTTCCTGAATTATCGCGACAAGTAGCTTTAGGAAAAGCCCGACATATTGGAATAACGGGATATACTTTGTCTTTTTTGAAAGAGTGTGTTATGAAAAGTAATGTTAATATCGGTTGCATACTAAATTATGCGAGACACACTCTTATCGACCAAACATTACTGGAATATATTCCATTTTTTAAGGTGATTAATTTAATTATGATCAATAATTAATAATAAAACTAATATAGGGCTATATTCAAATTATTGATTTAAATAACTATGTAACACAGGAACATAATGTCGGAGTAATTAATGGTGCTACAATAGCCATGAGATTACTGACTAACGCCGACCCACCAGAATGGAATCCAGCAGATGATCAAATTAAAAAAACATGCCGCGAAGCTGCTGAATATTGTAGAAAAAGCGGCTCAGATCTCGCGCGATTAGCCATTTGGTTTTCAATGCAGTGTGATGGTGTTGCTACTAATCTTATCGGAATACAAAACATGGAACAATTGAAAGCTAATATTGACATTGCTAATAATGGTATCAGTGATAAAGAACTACAATTACTAGAAAATCTACAGAAAAAGTATGTTATGATCTATCATTTTTTTTATTGTTCTACTCTTAGATACACATAAAATTTTTTTTGTTTTCAGCTTTTTTTCGAAGATCAAAGGATCACACTGGGAAGGAAAAGAAATCAAAGCTTACTGGGCAGCTTTGGATAAATTAAAAAAATAAAAATCTATTATCTTATATTTTGTTACCGAATTTATCTTTCAACCCTCGAAGTACACTGGGGGTCATTTTGATCCCACAATTTTTTTTATCCTAAAATATTTCTCGAAAATAGGGTCGTTTTTAATTAATTTTTTCAACATTAAAAACTATTTAATTCAGAATAATAATGATTGTATTCAAAAGAGCATTGTTTTACCTACCAAAAATGTAATAAACTAAATTCCGATAAAATGCATTGTTTCTGAGATATAATTCTTCGAAAGTCAAGTAGGGTCAATTTGTGTACTTCGAGGATTAAATAAAGTTCCAAAGAATTTATTATTGAAATAAATCATTTTTAATTAAATTTATAATTTAAACTCTCCACCTATATATTTACTCTGATTTTCATTTTTAAATGACTACAAAATTCAATGATAAAAATCAAATCAAAGTCCTAACTATAAAACAATAAAAAGTAATTCTTAGGAATTTTTTAAATCAATAATTTAAACAAAAAAATTAACTTTTTTTCCAAAAAAGTTAATAATTTATCCTAATAATATTTAAAAAATTATCTATTACAGCAAAGGACTTTAGCATTTAATATACATTTAGTGTTTCACATTATCAGTCGTTGGTACGCTCGGATTTTATCAGTTGAAAATAAAAATTTATCGCATCTGATCTTTTGTCACAGAATATAATTACTGACTTGAGTATTCTGAGATAATATTGATAATATAAGATTTTTTTATATTTATTTTGCTCTTTAAAGAGCGAGAGTTAAGGCGCAATTTGCAGTAAGTCTAATAAAAGCCTTGAATTTATTTATACTAAATATTCATTAAATAGTTGCCGTATTACCAGTTTTTTTCAGGGTATTACTTATAAAAAAAAAATAACTACAATTATAATAATTGGAGAAATCGACAAAAATGTAAGTTAGCTTTTTTTTTATAGCAATTTAGTTATTACTCTAAATTTATTTATCAATTCTTACTTACAAACGTAAATAATTTCAGGGCAAGTCTTCCTCCAACTTACGTCGAGGGTTTCCATGATCTAGAGGCTGTAAAATCGATGAAATATTTACCGTTAGGAAAAACTGGTCTGATGGTCAGTAAATTATCTTTTGGCGGAGGCCCTCTTGGATGTCATTTTGGGTAATAATTTTTTTTTATTAGAATAAATATTTGTTGTAGCGAATAGTAATAAAATATGATGTTTGAATTGTTATTACGATATAGAACATATGATGAAGACGAAGCTATTGAAACAATTCGACAGGCAATTCGTCAAGGAATTAATTATATTGATACGGGTTATTGGTACGGTCAAGGACACTCTGAAATAACGATCGGAAAAGTAAAAAAACTTCTCATTAGTTAAATCTTTTTTTTAGTTTATCTGTTTTCAATTATTGGAATTCGATTAATATTTTGTAATTATAAGGCTTATAATTAAAACCATTACGCATTTAGAGAGTTTAAAACATTGAAAAAAAGTTTATTAATATTGATTTGAAATTTCATTAAATGCACAGTAAAATACAAGAAGTTTTTTCCAGATGCAAAAAAATTAACTCTTAAATTTTATTAATTATTGCAATTTTTTTTAAATATCTAAAAATTGTGATTAAAAAATTTAATTTAAACAAAAATTTCATGCATCAGAAATTAAAACAAGAAATAATTTTTTTTCTAAGACCAAAAAAATTAATTTTTAATTTTTTAATTTTACAAAATTTATAGTAAAATTTTTTGAAATAGCATTAGGTAATTTACTAACTAGAACTAAAATATACTAAATTTTCATTTTTCATAGGCTTTAAAAGGAATTCCGCGAAAAGCTTACTACATTGCAACAAAAATAGGAAGATATGAGTTAGACTATCAAAATATGTTTGACTTTTCTATTGAAAAAACACGAGAGTCCTTAAAAAATAGCCTTGAACGTCTTCAAGTGGATTACGTTGATGTGATACAAGTAAAGTTTAATTTAAATATAAATAAATATTATAATAAAATAATTCTATCATATTTCATGTTTCATATAAATTATCTAATCAATTGAAATAGGTCCATGATATTGAATTTGCGCCTTCATTGGACATGATCATAACGCAAACTCTGCCTGAACTGTCAAGACAAGTAGCTTCAGGAAAAGCCCGACATATTGGAGTTACGGGGTACCCTATATCTGTTTTGAAGGAGTGTATATCCAAAAGTAATATTAGTATTGGATGTATACTAACTTATACAAGATACACTCTTATCGACCAAACATTACTGGAGTATATTCCATTTTTTAAGGTGATTAATTTAATGATGATCAATAATTAATAATAAAACTAATATAGAGCTATATTTAAATTATTGATTTAAAAACTATGTATCACAGGAACATAACATCGGAATAATTAACGCTGCCGCAGTGAGCATGCGGCTCCTGACTAATCAAAGCCCACCAGAATGGCATCCAGCAGATGATCAAATTAAGAAAACATGCCGCGAAGCTGCTGAATATTGTAAAAAAAGCGGTTCAGATCTCGCACGATTAGCCATTTGGTTTTCAATGCAGTGTGATGGTGTTGCTACTAATCTTATCGGAATACAAAACATGGAACAATTGAAAGCTAATATTGACATTGCTAATAATGGTATCAGTGATAAAGAACTACAATTACTAGACAATCTACAGAAAAAGTATGTTGTGATCTATCATTTTTTTTTATTGTTCTACTCTTAGATACACATTGAATTTTTTTTTTGTTTTCAGTTTTTTTTCGAAGATCAAAGGATCACACTGGGAAGGAAAAGAAATCAAAGCTTACTGGGCAGCTTTAGATAAATTGAAAAAATAAAAATCAATTATCTTATATTTTATTACTTAATTTATCTTTTAAGTAGAATTCCAAAGAATTTATGATTGAAATAAATCGTTTTTAGTCAAATTGATAATTTAAACTCCACGTCTACATATTTACCCTAATTCTTATTTTTTAATGACTATAAAATTTAAGGGAAAAAATCAAATCAAAGTGCTATCTATAAAAACAATAAAACCGTATCATTAAACTTTTCAATCGCTTTATAAAACACTAGCTGTTACTCGTCCGCTCCGCTAGGCGCTTTATAGAATTGCATTTTTAGATCTAGACTTGAATTTTAAGTAGAGTATTGTTTTGACTTGCACAAATTCTTAATTCTATCGAATTAGCATACATTTTTTCTAGCTAATCCATGTAATTATTCTAGCTAATATTCATTATAACTTTCAATGTGCAAACATTTTAACATTCCCGTGTCTTTCTTACAAAAATTAATAAAAATTGATATGAAAAAAAAAATTTTAATGAGCATTGAAAGTTTTAGTTAAAGAAATTGCAGGTCTCATAAGTGAAGAAATCTGCCTAGTATATAAACATAATCAATAAAATTAAAAAACTTATTTTAAACAAATGACAATGGAATAGAATAAATTTAGTTACAATAAAAATTCATTATTTCTAAATCAAAAAAATATAGATTCCGGATAAGTAATCACCACCATATCTTACACTAAAACCTTCTCCGAAACACGCTGCATCTTAAGGGCTATTCATTAATTACGTAAGGGTATTGAGGGGGGAGGGGGGGGGATTAAGAAAATCTCTACAAGTCCTTATGTTAAGAGGAAGGGGGATGAAATTCATTCTTGCGTAATATTTCGTGAATCAAAATTCAATATTAAAATTATAATATATTATTTATCTTTTAAATAAAAGATTATCTTATTTAAATAATCTATAACACAAAATATAATCTTTTTTAATATTAAAAATCTAATCCCATTTTGGATTCTAAATAGTTTTCATAATTTTAAAGTGTACAGCCAAACTTTTATTTTATTTAAATAATTTTTATTGCTATTAAAAAAAAATTACTTACTAAAATTTAATATGTTTTTATTGCTATCAATGTTTGGTTCTATAGAA
Source organism: Cotesia glomerata (assembly GCF_020080835.1). Classification (NCBI taxonomy): domain Eukaryota; kingdom Metazoa; phylum Arthropoda; class Insecta; order Hymenoptera; family Braconidae; genus Cotesia; species Cotesia glomerata. Next base: position 25,700,874 of record NC_058160.1, read on the forward strand.
AAAATTGTAGTACATTTTTCCGTGTATTATTGTATTTTTATTATTTAAAAAAAAAAAACATTTTTTGATAAAAAACATTATTACTTGTTAAAGAATACAAATGATGGGTCCACGTTGACTTGTAAATTTTAGTGAAATTGATCCTTCCCTAACATAAGAGTTTATTATTTAGAAGATTAAGATAAAATCTTACGCAAAAAAGGGGAGGAGGGGTTCAAGAAATCTTACATATGCTTACATAGGGGTAAGGAGGGTCAAAATTCACCAAAATTGTCCTTACGTAATTAATGAATGACCCCTTATGGTATAAATATTATTCTGATCGGTTCAGTAGTTTTCGCAGTATAACCGGACAAAAAAACCGGCTCTCCATTTATTAGTATAGAAAATACTAAACTATAAAAAATACTTTTTAAAAAAATTAAAAAACGCAATAATTAATGAAATTATTATCTTTACACTCTAACATAAAACCAAAACTTCTAAGTAAAATTTTTAAGTTAAATATCTAAAAAATTATCCATATATATTTCTACCTTCTAACTTATCTCCATAAATAATTTATCCTAAATAACAAAAGTTGATTAGTATTATTAATTATTTTATTTCAAAATAAATTTTGTTCTTTTAAGGCACTTTTACTTAAACTAATACATAATCACACTTTTGTTCAGAGAATATAAAAAAATGTAAATATAAAAATATGAAATGAAAATTATCAACTTTATCAAAGTGACTTTTAAAAAAAATATATATCAATTGTTCTAATCAGTCTAAAGAAAATGCTGTTTTGGATGATTATAGTTCTGATAACTATTATAATAACTATCAGCGTAATCATCGTATGGTTTTATCTTATACGTTAATTCATACTGAAGAACATTGACAATCGGTCCAATAATGGACTTGTGATACATCTGTTTCAGTTCAAAGCCCTTTTTGAAACACAGTTCTCGACAACCGTCACTGTACTCGGAGAAAACAAGATCAACGTTGTTGTATCCTTGGTCAACGGCGAACTGAACCGCAGTGTTAAGCAAGCAAGAGCCGACTCCTTTACGCCGGTAATTTTTGGCAACGCACAACCTTTTTATCCATGCACCCTTGTCGCTTCTGTAACTTTTTAATAATCCAATGGTACCTACGATTTTTTTCAACTGCGACGACACGTCGATATTTGAATCGCGAAACTCTTTCTCTGTCATTACTGTGTAGTTCACGTCGGCTGGGTTACGGATCATCGAGTAAGGCTGGAACGCTTCTGCTACCCAAAAACACGAGAATAGGTTTGACATGTAAAGTCTGTTAAAAAATAATAAATAATAAAAATTAATTTAGCTGATATTTGATAGTTTTAAACATTTTTGTAACAAATAAATTATGAAAAGAAACAAATTAAAAAAAAAAAAAATTGACGTAGAAATTAAAAAAAAATTTTTAATGGAATTTCTTTAAAATAATTTTTTTGTTAAATAAAATTAAAAAATTGTCAAGTGACGGCTAACTTTAATGTCATTAATTTAAAAATTAATTAAGTTTCTCAGTTTATATAATATATTTTATTTATCACTTATTATGAAAATAAATTTAGCAGATAATTAATAAATTTTAGAATTTTTTTTTTTTAATAAATTATGGCAAAAAAAATTAGAAAAAAAAATTGACATGTAGAAATTAAAAAAAAAAATACAATTTTTTAAAGGTAATTTTTTTGAACAAATTTGTTTATTAAAAAATTCTCTAGTGACTGCTAACTTTCATGTCATTAATTTAAAAATTAATTAAGTTTCTCAGTTTATATAATATATTTTATTTATCACTTATTATGAAAATAAATTTAGCAGATAATTAATAAATTTTTGAATTTTTTTTTTTAAATAAATTATAGCAAAAAAAAATTAGAAAAAAAAATTGACATGTAGAAATTAAAAAAAAAAAAAAATGCAATTTTTTAAAGGTAATTTTTTTGAACAAATTTGTTTATTAAAAAATTCTCTAGTGACTGCTAACTTTAATGTCATTCACTTATTACTTATAAGGTAAAAGCCCCAATAGATGATCATGTACCAGTATATGATCACTCCATGTATTTGTATACCTATATTTATGAATATAGATATAGAAATACATGGAGTGATCATATACTGGTACGTGATCATCTATTGGGGCTTTTACCTTAAGTAAATAAAATAAAAATGATTGATACCTGGAAATGTTTGATAACTCTTGATTTATTTCAGCGGTCATCATTAAAAATCCCAAATAAGTTCCTATGTAAGTACCTATTATAGTTATTGGGATTACTGAAAGACAAATAGTAAGCGAAAGTCCAAAAAATATGAACATAATCGCCGCAGACAGAATCATCAATTGAAATGTTAATTCTTTAAGAACATTAGCAAGAAACGTTGAATTCAATGATGACATTATGCTATTTGTCATCATACCGTGACAGTTTAATTCATCTCCCGGTTTGTATTCTCTAATTACTATTATATGGCTCATTTTTTAAAAATTATTTTTCTAGTAATTTCTTCCGGTAATGTTTTATCTTAATATTTTATGATTTTTATTAATACAGACGAAGAAAGCTACTTTACAGTAATGAAAATAATGAAAAACAAATAACGAACATGATCCTTGCCAAGCAGGTGTGACATGAGTGACATGAGGTAACCGGGTTATGCTTACAAAACTAACCACTTAGTTGCGCATACTTGTTCGACAGTCCGCAAGATGGCAGTAAAAAAAACGCGGCAAATTCAAAAGCGACTATTTAAAAAAAACTACTAAATTTATTTTTTAATGAAAATTTTTCGAACTAATTATGAAATATTTTAATAAATATAATATATTTTTTAATTTGTATTTATTATTATCAAATTTTATATTTTTAGATTCATAAATAAATATTTTATTTTTCGCTTTTGTTTTTTCTGTATTTTAAAACGATAATAGCGCAAAAAAATAATTCTATGAATATATTGTTTTTTAGGTCTATTGAAATAAATTGTTATTGTCTCGACAAAAAGTTAAAAATATTTCCATTCACAAGATTACATCTCCATAAATTAAAATTGTTTAAGTTTAATAGAGATAACTCTTGCGTAATTCAAGAATTTGCATCAACATTCAAGTAATGCGCAGGGAAATAATCAGCAGAAGATGATAAAATTTGAATTTATGGACATTTTATTGAATTTTACTTAAATTAAATATAGAACATGTTTTTTTTTTATAAGATTATTTAAGTATTTAATCGAATAAAATTGCAGACGCTTATTTGTAACCGCAAAATTTTCCTTCAATATTTATAAAAAAAAATATTTATATATTGATAATTTTAATTAAATTTAAATTGAAATATTTGTTTTTAATTCTTCAAAATAATTTAATAATTCAAAAAACTACCAAATTTCAATTTAAAAATTATTTATAACTCAAAAAACAATTTTTCATTGTATAATCATCTAAACTGATCAAAATTTTATCTAAAAACTTATTTTAAAAATAAAAATTAAAATATCTAACAGGAAATATTTAAAAATATTTTTATACTTTTGCCGTTAGTTAAGTATTAAAGAAGATAATACATAAAACGACCTTGATATCTAATAGTGCATCGTTAATTATAATTACTAATATTTATTTACATAACACTTTTCTTGCACAACATAATCTAACCGGAGATTACATCCTTATCATTCCAAATAAAAATATTTTTTTTCAATAATAATGACGTAAAAAAAGAATAATAATAACTGAAAAAAATATTAACATAAATAAAGTAATCCATCCATAATTAAAAACAAAAAAAAAATTTTTTTTTAACATTATCATTCTTAAAATTGGTATTTCGTGCTTCGCATTTGGTATTTTGACATACATAGCAGAGCTTACTGTCACCCAATCAATATTATTTTTCCGCTGTATCTACGATAAGATGGGGTAAATTTTTATTGCTATTAATAACTACTTGTTATATAAATATGCTCAATAACTTTAGCGTACGCAGTCGTGCTATAACTTCAGTCGACATCGTGCGCGATGATAAAATCAAGCCCCACAATGGAGTACTTGAGTTTTGACCCAAAAACAAAACAATTAACGCTTGAAACATGTGTCATTCCAAAAGCCAAGGGCGAGGAAATTTTAATAAAAGTGGCTTATTCCGGAATCTGCGGAACTGATCTTCATATTTTAAATGTAAGTCACAAATATATCTACATATAAATATTTTAACTATGTTTTAATTGCAGTAATCTAATTTAATGCAATTTGATTTTATTTTGTTAGGGTACATTTCCCGCGAAAAGTGATGCTCCGTTCAGTCTTGGTCATGAATTTTCTGGGACTGTCGAAAGTGTGGGCAAGGAGGTCACAGGATTTAAAGTTGGTCAACGAGTAGCTGTGGACCCTAATAGTGGATGTAATAAATGTAATTATTGTCGGGATGGGCGATACCACTTCTGTGACAATGGCGGCATTAATAATACTATTGGGATTTTCCGAGACGGTGGATGGGCAACTCATGTACTTGTACCAGAAAGTCAGGTATTACTGTTGATGACAATTAAGTTAGCCGACATCTAAAAATTTTGAGAATTTTTTTTTTTGAAAAAATTATTGCAAAAAAATTTTTTTTTTTAATTTCATTTGTAAAAAATTTGAAAAACTATAAGTGCAATTAAAAAACAATATTTTTTAGTTTTAATTTAATAAATTAAGCAAAATCAAAAAATAAACAATGTTGGCTAATTTTATTACTATTTACTGTTGACATTATTATTATGATTATTATTTATGATACTGAAATAAAGAGATATCTGATTAATTTTATTAAAATTAAAATTAGTAGTCACTTGACCATTTTTTAATTTTTTTTAAAAAACAAATTTGTTCTGAAAAATTATTTTTAAAAAATCGCATTTTTTATTTTTTAAAATTTTTACATGTCTATTTTTTTGCCATTTATTTGTTACAAAAATTATTGAATATATGCTAAATTAATTTTATGAAATTAAAGTTAACTGTTACTTGACTATTTTGTAATTTTTTTTAACAAAAAAATTTGTTCCAGAAGATCATTTTTTAAAAATTGCATTTTAAAATTTTTACTTGTCAATTTTTTTCTTTAACTTTTGCAATAATTTATTTGTTACAAAAATTCTTAAAATTATTGAGTATCTGCGAAACTAATTTCCTTAAAACTAAAAATTTTTTCAACAAATAAATTATAGCTAGAAAAATTTATTTTCAAAATTCCATCTTAAGAAGTTTTAAAAAAATTATAAATGTTATTTTTTAAAAATAATTTTCTAGACGTTGTTTATTTAAAAAAAAAAATAAAAAAATTTTCAAGTGTCTGCTAATATCAGTGTCATTACTTATACTACTATCATTAATTATTACTAATAATTTTATTCATAAAGGTACATTTAGTCCCAGACGACGTAGAAATGCATCAAGCAGCTCTTACTGAACCAATGTCATGCATAGCCCATGGCTGGGACATATTAAGCCCTGTAAATATTGGCAACAAAGTTCTCATCATTGGAGCAGGAATAATTGGATTGCTTTGGGCGTGTGTTTTGCACATTAACGGTCTTAGAAAAACTGTTACTGTTGCTGAGCGTCTGCCCAGTAGACAAAAACAGATTGAAAAACTCAGTGAGTAATTTTGCAAATAAATAAAATAAAAATATACAAATTTTTTTTATTGCATAAATTTACGTTAAATATTTGAAAATTTAGATCTGGATTACAAGGGAAATAGTATGGAGAACTTGACTAACGAAAAATTCGACCTGGCAATAGATTGTAGTGGCTCAGCAGCTGCTATGGAAGCTGCTGTTCCACTTCTACGTCGTGGTGGTTGTCTCTGCATTTTTGGAGTTGCGAAACCTGATGCGACGATGGCTATTAGTCCATTCAAGGTCAGAGAAATTCAGTTGGATTTTGAAAATTAACTATTATTTTTTATAGTTAAGAATGTTATATTTTTTATATTTTAGATGTACATGAACGAATTGACCATCAAGGGAGTGATTATTAACCCACATACTTTCGAAAAAGGATTAGCGTTAGTTCAGGCCATGTCTGATCATTATTTAGACTACAACAAACTGGGAATCAAGATTTATAAATTATCCGAGTATAAAGAAGCTTTGGAAGCACTTGGTAAAGGAGAAGTCAGTAAAGCTGTGTTTAAATGTTCTTAATTGATTATTAAAATTAACAATTGTTAATATTACATGAAAAAATTTATTTTTAATAAAATTTAAAAATATCATACAAAATATAATAAAAAATTATAAAAAGTATTTTATTAAAGAGTTTGTTAACTATTTATTATTATGATTTTTTCGTTATTGTTATAATCTAATTATGTGTGTGCATGGTAAAAAATACAGAACGAACTATCTGTAATCTATAACATTAATTATAGTACAGACAATTCTACTACACAATAAATTAATGATCCTTTCACACAGAAAAAATTAAAAAGATTTATTTATCTCACTTATATCGATTTTATTTCTTTATAAAAATAATAAAGAGTAAAAATCATTATTGTACAAAATTTACATAAAAATCTATAAAGATTTGTACTGTCGGAGATTTCTTATTACTATCAAAGTGAGACGTCACTTTAATAAAAAATTTTCATGTCCTGTTGATGAATGTAAACCAGGATAATTAATATTTGGCATTAAAGTTCCTGAAATAGAATTATACTTAATTTTTTAGATAAACAATTTAATTTATAAATTATTTAACTATATATTGAATTTATTTAGATAAAAAATGTATAAAGATTCACTGGGGGGATGAATCAGCCCACATTTAGTTAAGTAAAAAAATTTTTGAAACTAATGTTGCTTTATATTAAAAAGTGTTTAGGTAAAAAAAAAATAATGACAACAATATACTTACTTTTACAACGCTGCTAGTATCAACACGAAAGCTATGAGAGGTGCAGATGAAACTGTAATAACACCTGTTCCGTACATGACTTGTCCACAAGCTGGAGGACATACTGGGATAATTGTTTCTGCGGAGATAAATAAACAAAAAACTAATAACATGCTTAATAAATTACATAATGACTTAAATCAAATTTACTAAAAGCCAGGACCTCAATAAGAGCTAAATTTAATGACAATGACACAATATACTTGTGCAAAGTATTTATACGACAGCAAGCAAGTATAATTTTAAATAACATTTTATTGTGAAAATGAAATAAATAAATCTTACCGTAAAGTTCAATTTTAGCTTCACTAGAGCCAAGTTTGTTATTTGCACGGCAAACATATTCTCCATATTGTCTTTCCTCGACAGTGACTATACGAAGGGTTGCATCAGTATATTCATCGTCAGTAGTAAACGGTGATATAATGTAATGTTGATTGTTTGATAATTCTGCTCCATTTTTTAACCAAGTTACTATGGGCTTAGGGTAACCTTCAACGCGACACTTCAATTCAGCATCAAATTGCAGAGCTTGACCTTCTTTGGGTCTGGATACTGTTATTATTGGGGCGAATTCAACTTCGATATTGATGTTCCGTCTGGTACCTCGACCAACTGAATTATCAGCAACACAGTAATACGTTCCACGATCTTCTTTTTGTACTGCTGGTATCTTCAATACGTTTCCTCTGTACATTTAACAATACGTTTATTAGTCTTATTCGATACTTGTATAAGTTGCGTTCATAATGACAATAATTATAAATTTTAGATCCATTATAGATCAATAAACTCAAATTCTACAATACGATATTTATAAATTGAGATGGTGTAAGAAAATCTTCTTCTAACAATTATAAATAATAATCGATTTCAATTTATAAGTATTGTATTGCATTCGTAATCAGAGCCCATTTATTCGACATACTGTAAAGTTAATCAGTAGCGAATTAATTATCTTTATTTTGGTAACGTGTTATTTATAGTTATGAATTAACCAGTAACAAACTTTACTCATTCAAAGTTCACAAACATGTTATCGTGTACTTCGCAACTTTAAGTAAACTTTCCCTTAATACTTCATCGCCTATGAAATGGAGTATAAATAAGAATCAAATAACTAGGCGTTCAAACTCAAAATTAAATTACAAGTTATTTTTAAACAAAAAATTACTGCGATAGTCGTACCGGTATATTGAGCCTCCTGTGGGTAAAATAGCGTTATTTTCTCTACGCCAAGAAATCTTAGGAACAGGATAACCACTTGCATAACACTCTAGCGTGACTGGCTGACCTTCGGTAACCTGTGCGTTACGTGTTGAGTTATCACTGATAAATGGAGCACGGCGAACTTGAAGTTCAACTCTACGACGGATTCGATTAGTAGAAGAAAGTAGCACTTGACACTCATAAAACGCAGCATCAATATCTTGAATGTCTTTGATCTGAAGAAAAAAAAAATATATGACGATCATGTCATATTAATTAGGTGTGACTTAAGTTTTAATGTTATTAAAACTTCAACAAATCGCTGCGACTCAGCTCTTTTTTCTATCGTTGAGTATAAAACAGCTAAAAATAAAAAAATTATTTTTTTATGGTTTTACTTTAGGTATCAAAAAGATTCAACAATTTCATTTAACTGATAGTAGTATTAAAAAACTGACCGTCCTTCAAAAAAAGGACTTGAAATTTAAAGACCTCATACCAAATAACCTCTGGGAAATCGTTTCCAGATCTTATCTCATAGACCCTAAATTTAAAACTTGAAGCCCAAAGTAAGGGGAAGTAAAAACTAGAATATCGACATTTTTGTAGTATTCATGTCAATTAAAATACATAAATTGGAATACAGGTAATAATAAATTTTTTAGCATTTAAAAATATAGTTGTAAATATTTCTTATTTACCTGAAGAGTATATGTAGCAGTAGCTGTATCGAATCTGAGAGCGAATCTACTGTCACGAATAATCAACGATGTCTTAGCAGCAAGTGGCGTTTGGTCACCTGTCTGTTGATCTATTTTCATCCACAAGACTGGATACTCCTGACCATATTGAACAGAACATTGTAGTTCAACAGTACCACCAATATCTTTTATTTGATTCTGTGATATGTGTGATATCGTTGGAGCTCTTTGACAAGTGACTAAAAAATGAAAACGAAGTTATTTTTATTGCAAATAAAACATCAACTCATTCATTCATAATTAACACTATATATTTATCAATACAAGCAAAAAAAAAATAAAATAATTTTACTCACTCGACTGTATAAATGCAGCGGCAATTAATATTATAAAATTCATCGTAACATGCCCTGTAAATTAATCACATCACAAATTAATATTACACATAAGAACATTTTTTTCAGTTTAAATGCAATTAGAGTTGATGAAAGAAACCAGAGTATCGATCAACATTCTTAAAGAAATGGGATGAAAGTATCGGTATAAATAGCAAAAGTAACTACCTTGTTATTTAAAATTTAAAAGAAAATACACGCGACCAATCTTCCACCGGCATTCACAGGTGTTTGACGACTCAGTTTTTAGTTGTAGTTCCTGCTACTCTCACTCAACAAATGTTGTGTATGCTTATGCTACGTTGATGAGTAAAGTTGGAGTTGGGTCTAACGCATACGCCCAGTGATTATCTTTTCAAATTTTTTTTAAGCAGGTACCATGGATAAGAGAATAGAATATAAATTATACCTCTGTGTTTTTATTTTTCTTCTCATTCTCCAATAGTGGCTAGAATTTAATTTTTGTATCCATATTTTAAATCATCTTCATTTTTAGTCAATAATTCTGTAACTTTTTTTTGCAAGTATCAAACATATTAGCGGATGGTTTAGGTACCGTTCTACAAATTGTTCATAATAAATTTTTCTCTGTTTATCGTTTATATTGCATGGTTACTTGAATCATGTACCATTCTAAAAATAAAATTATCAATTTAAATTCATATTATTCTTAAATACAATTATCTGAATCTAAAGCAGTTTGTTGCTTCTCTTACCATTATTAAACAGCACATACTTGTAAGAAATTCTGACAATTTAATTTTCAATGAATTTAGCCTGTTAATAAAATCAATGTCAAATTTTATAAGCTCCGAATTTATACCATAAACTTTAGATGCTATAAAAAATTGTTCTTTCATATCAGTTTTGATGTACCGAACCCCCATTATATCTTTACCAGCCTAAAAATCAAATAACAAATGTTATAAATTATATGTAAGAAAAAATAAAAAAATATAAGTAATATTTTAATCTTACATCATAAAAATAAAAAGCCATCATTTAATTTTTTGTACAAGTTTTTGAATTAATATGATTATTTAAATGACTTTTTAATTCTTCATAGGAATCATTAGCTGGAATAACTTTTCTTGCTACTTGTTCTGGCTTATCAGAGCTGAGTGTGCAATCACATAAAGCTTCTCGAATTTTATTATCCTTCTATTATGTCATTGTTAAGTGTAAAAATAAATCATCAATTTAAAAAACAAACATTAGTTAAACAATTCAAATGAAAGTATCTTCAGTTTATTTGTTGTTTTTTATTGTTATAAAATCACAAACAAAAACATGACACAAAAAAGAATGGAGAATAAAATAAAAAAGTCAAAAGTCAAACGGGAGCTAACCTCATAAATAACCTATAAGAGCTTGTCACTGTTATTAGTACCAAGTTCTCCGTTTGTGTCACTTATGTCGCGTATTGTAATTTGCAGGGCGGAATTTCGTTAAGAAAAATTGCGGGAACTAAATTGTCATAAGTAAATAATAATAATAATTAAAATGCTAATTTTTTTTGCATAATAAATAATAAATAATTAGAAATATTGAATAAATAAGATAAGAAATCATAATATTAAAATTACCCGACAATTTTAGTTTTTTGATTTTTTTTTTAATAATTAAATTAAAACAAAAAAATACTTTTTAAAAATTACACTTACAGTTTTTAAAGTTTTTATAAGTGAAAATTTATTTTTTATTTTTTTGTAATCATTTTATCAATAAAAAAAAATTCTAAAAATTTTTAAATGTTGACTAACTTAATTTTCATTAAGAAATCAACTAAGGACTTAGGAATGTTAAATGAACACATTAAATAAAATAGTTTCGAGTTCTCATTAACATTATCTCATAAAGAATCTTAATGGAAAACTTGTGATAAGAAAATCATCAATTGTGAGACAACTAGCGTAGAGTATATATGACATAAGCGAGTTTCACTTGAGGAAGATTATAAATAAACAAACGACAAGCCCGTATTTTCTGGAGTTTTGGATTGAATCAGCGCATCAACTCTAAAATACAGAATATTTGGGGCCTGATACGCACAACCCGACGCATTTGGACAAGGTGATATAAGCAGGGTGCACAGGTAATTCTTGGCTCTTCTTCTTTAATACAAAAGTGAAAATTATAACAACAGTTTTAATATTACATCAAAAAATTTATTTTTAATAAAGTTGAAAAATGTCATACAAAATAAAATAAAAAATTACAAAAAGTATTTTATAAAAGAGTTTGTTAACTATTTATTGTCGTGATTTTTTCGTCATTTAGTTTTTTAATATACAAAAAATCCCAACAATTGTGAAAAAATAAAAAAAAATAAAATTGTATTAATATCTACTGGTAGATATTACTAATATTAAATTTTATTTTATTTAATTAATAAAATTGTGCTGCCGATATGTTTTTTACATGTCTTTGTATAAATAAATCTAATTATATTTTTTTTTAATTCATTACTACATTTAGTGAGTGATACAGGTATCCGTGCATGGTAAGCGATACAGATCAGAGTACGTTTAAATAAGATTTAAATGAATAATAATATTACGTCTGTAATCGATACCATTAATTATAGTACATAAGATTATTCTACTACACAATAAATTAATGACCCCTTGACATGGAAAGAATTAAAGAGATTCATTGAACTCACTTATATCGTTTTTATTTATCTATAAAAACAGTTAAGAGTAAAAAATTTAAGTGTTAAAGTTGTAAAAAAGATTTTTCATGATAGTCAATAGTTTTTTTTTTTGGAGCAATTTTTATCGTTATTATTATTTTGTCTATCATTATTAGATGTAATAATGATTTATATTATTATCAGTATTAAAGTACAAAATTTATATAAAAATCTATAGAGATTTGTGCTGTCGGAGCCATTTATAATTATTAACAATTCTTTTAATTATTTTCTTATTCTGTCATAGATAATGAGATTAGTATTCTTTATTGAGCTAAATATTTTCTTGTTCCTCATATTGTTCATTAAATTACACTAATTTTACAACAAAACGTTCATTGTCTAGTGCAATTAATAATTACGTTACTTGTTTATATTATTAAACACTATTCTGTGTTAATTATTAATTTAAATATCTCTAAAAAAAATAATAATTTATAAAAACAGATCACGATTTCCCATTTTTTATATTATGCTTTTTTTTTAAATTATACTTGTTATAGAGAGAAAATGTTCAGATCTATTAGTATCAAAATAATATAAAAATTACTTTCGATGTTGGCGAGTATTTAAATATCTAAATTGTAAGGAAAAATGTAACCTTTTTATATAAAAACGACCAGAAGACTCGTTAATAACTTTTCGATTTTGTCAATATGATAATCCAAAAAATGGTGAGAAGCCACTTGGATAAGAAATTTTCATGTGCCGTCGATGAAAGTAAACCAGGATAATTAATATTTGGCATTGAAGTTTCTGTAACAGAATTATATTTAATATTTAAATCACAATTATAATTAATAAATACTTGAATAAAATATTGAAAAACTAGATTAAAAAATGCATAAACATTCACTGGGGATGAATCAGCCCACAGGTATTAAATTTAAAAAATTTTGAAATTAATGTTGCTTTATATTAAAAATGCTCTGTTAAAAAAAAAAAAAAACAATAGACGACGAGATACTTACTTGTACAAAGCTACTGTAAGCATCACAAGAGCTATAAGAGGTCCAGATGAAACTGGAATAGCACCTGTTCCGTATTTGGCTTGTCCACAAGCCGGAGGACATACTGGGATAATTGTTTCTGCGGAGATAAATAAACAAAAAACTAATAACATGCTCACTACAAAATAATATATGAAATAAATTATATAATCACTGAAATCAAATTTACTTAAAGCCAGGACCTAATTATGAGCTAAAATTTAATGACAATGACAAAATATACTTGTGCAAAATATTTAAATGACAGCAAGCAAGTATAATTTGTAATAACATTATATTGTAAAAATAAAATGAATAAATTTTACCGTAAAGTTCAAGTTTAGCTTCTCTGGTGCCAAGTTTGTTATTTGCACGGCAAACATATTCTCCGTACTGCCTTTTCTCGACAGTGACTATACGAAGGGTTGCATCAGTATATTCGTCGGCAGTGGCGAACTGTGATATAATGTAATGCTGATTGCTTGATAATTCAACTCCATTTTGTAACCAAGTTATTGCGGGACTTGGGTAACCTTCAACGTGGCACTTCAAGTCAGCATCAAACTGCAGAGCTTGACCTTCTCGGGGTCTGGATACTGTTATTACTGGGGCGAATTCAACTTCGACATTGATGTTCCGTCTGGTACCTCGACCAACTGAATTATCAGCAACACAGTAATACGTTCCACGATCTTCTTTTCGTACTGCTGGTATCTTCAATACGTTTCCTCTGTACATTTAACAATACGTTTATTAGTCTTATTTGATACTTGTATAAGTTGCGTTCATAATGACAATAATTATAAATTTTAGTTCCATTATAAATCAATAAACTCAAATTCTACAATACGATATTTATAAATTGAGATGGTGTAAGAAAATCTTCTTCTAACAATTATAAATAATAATCGATTTCAATTTATAAGTATTGTATTGCATTCGTAATCAGAGCCCATTTACTCGACATACTGTAAAGTTGATCAGTAGCGAATTAATTATCTTTATTTTGGTAACGTGTTATTTATAGTTATGAATTAACCAGTAACAAACTTTACTCATTCAAAGTTCACAAACATGTTATCGTGTACTTCGCAACTTTAAGTAAACTTTCCCTTAATACTTCATTGCCTATGAGATGAAGTATAAATAAGAATCAAATAACTAGGCGTTCAAACTCAAAATTAAATTACAAGTTATTTTAAACAAAAAATTACTGCGATAGTCGTACCGATATATTGAGCCTCCTGTGGGTAAAATAGCATTATTTTCTCTACGCCACGAAATTCTAGGAGCAGGATAACCACTTGCATAACACTCTAGAGTGATAGGCTCACCCTCGCTAGCAACTACTGCACGAGTTGAGTTATCACTGATAAATGGAGCACGACGAACTTGAAGTTCAACACTGGCACGGATTCGGTTGTTTACAGAAATTAGAACCTGGCACTCATAGCGCGCAGCATCAGTCTCTTGAATGTCTTTGATCTGAAAAAATAAATATACATTAATCATATCATATCAATTACTTATTATTATATAAAATTACAAACATAATTATTTTAATTTAGTGAAGAAATTTTTTCTTGATTTTAATTAAATTAATTTATTAATTAACTGATCGTTACTTGCTCACTCCACTAGGCGTAAATTAAACTTTATTAGTACGGGTTTTTGTCATTATTTCATACAATATCTCGACTGCGGCTAAGTTCTTATAGACTTATGATTTTTTAAGACTCTTGACCATAACAAAAATTTATAATTAATCAAAACAATGTTCTTGTTTTTAAAGTTTCTGTATTTTTCCTCAAAAGTTAATTGTTGGAAAATTTAGTCTTAGCTATCTATAAATCTCAGTTATTTTTTTATTTCGTCTTTAGAAACATGATTAAAAACGTCAATATTTTACCTTTGACGTCTATGCGCTCCCGCCCTTCCTTAATGTTAAAAGCTAAAGGAACTAGGGAGAGCTCATAATTTAGAGGTACTTGACCCGAAAACACTCAAATCATTGCTGGAACGATACCAAAAGTCATACAATAATGGTATATTGCCTTCATCTTCGAGTTGAAAACTTAACGAAGATTTTCAGTCCAAAATTTAAATTAATTTGTTCATAAATCGTAATGACTCAACTCTTTTGTCTATCATTAAATATCAAGCTATGAATAAAAAAAACTTTAAGTATTAAAAAGGTTCAGAAATTTCCCTTATTTCCTGTTAATAAAAAACTAAGTATACTCGAAAAAACTTTAAATTTAAAAACGTTATACCGAATAAACCCTGAGAAATCGTCTTCAGATCTTATCTCACAGACCCTAAATTTACAACTTGAAGACGAAAGTAAGGGGGAGTAAAAACTAGAATATCAAGATTTTTATAGTATTCATGTCAATTAAAATACATGAATTGGAATACAGGTAATAATAAATTTTTTAGCATTTAAAAATATAGTTATAAATATTTCTTATTTACCTGAAGAGTATATGTAGCAGTAGCTGTATCGAATCTGAGAGCGAATCTACTGTCACGAATAATCAGCGATGTTTTGGAAGAAATTGGCGTTTGGTCACCTGTCTGTTTATCCATTTTTACCCACAAGACTGGATACTCCTGACCATATTGAACAGAACATTGTAGTTCAACAGTACCACCAATGTCCTTTATTTGTTCCTGGGATATGTATGATATTGTTGGAGCTCTTTGACAAGTGACTAGAAAATGAAAACGAAGTTATTTTTATTTCAAATAAAACATATTAACTCATTCATTCATAATTAACACTATTTATTTATCAGTACAAGCAAAAAAATAAAATAAAATAAATTTACTCACTCGATTGTATAAATGCAGCGGCAATTAATATTATAAACTTCATCGTGACACGCCCTGTAAATTAATCACATCACAAATTAATTTTACACATAAGAACATTTTTTTCAGTTTAAATAGACAAAATATAAAATTGTAAATACAATTGGAGTTGATAAACGAAACCTGGGTATCGATCACAACATTCTGAAAGAGTTGGGACGAAAGTGTCGGTATAAATAGCAAAAGTTAATTACCTTGTTATTTAAAAGAAAATACACTCGTCAATTCTCCACAGGCATTCACAGGTGTCTGACAACTCAGTTCTCAGTTGTACTCACTGTTACTCTCACTCAACGAGAGTTGTGTGTGTGTGTGTACGCTGCGTTGATGAGTAGAGTTTCAATTTATGTTGATATCATCGAGAGTGATCGCTCGCTTACGATGAAAATGGCCGCTGATCGAGTAGTGTGACGCCACCGTTACTATACCACCAATCTCCAATGAGAAACATATGGAAAACACACACAAGCGCACATCTGTAAGCCTTCTTACTACAGTTTGGTCATGAGAGACCAATATAAAAAACTCAGAAGCATTTATGGACCACCTATTGTTTTATACGCTTATATTGATTCAATTTGCCTATTGCTTCCCAGTTTCATCTGCTCACAATTGATTGGTGTACAAATAACTGAAGCAATTTGTTATTTAGTTTTTATATGAAAATTGAATTAGCCGACATATTTAAATTTTAATAATTTTTTTTATTGAAAAAATTAAAAGAAAAAATATCACATAAAGAAAATTTTAAAAATTATACGTGCAATTTTTTAAATTATTTTTCTACTTGTAATTTAATTGTTGAAAACAATTAAAAATTTTTGAACGTCAGTTAATTTTAGTATCATAGTTTTTTTATAAATACTGTAAAAAGAAATTTTGTAAGAAAAGTTTACATAAATAAAATTTTTGAAGTATTTTTACATTTATTTTTCCCAAGTTTTCTTCTTAAAATGTTTAATTTCTTCTTTAAATATTTTAATTTTATTAAAAATAGTTTTTTCATTAAAAAAAAAAAAAAAAATTGATATTTCACCTTTTTTAATATCTTTAGTTTTCAGTGATATACAATATCTCCCTTGACGAATTGACTGTCAATCTATTTTAGTAGCTTCATCTTCATCATCATAATTTTTATCTTTTAATAAAAACATCAATTTAAACAAGATATTATTATTTATAACTATCCTTATTTTAATTATTAATCATGCGCTAACTTTAAGGATATTTTAATATTAGACAAACATACTTATATCCTAAATTTCAAGATAATTCATTCCACGATTTCTTGAAAAATTAATTTTGAATTTATATTTCTTCTTATACCTGTAAAATTGTGGAACACCACTAAGAGATTATCTATCACATCCTTTGCAGCAAGAAGAGATTTCTTTTCAACAAAAGTTTTTTCAGAATTTTTAAAAGTTTCTTAAAAAATAAAATCTTGGAGTTCATCCTTCCTAAAAAATAAACCTTTTTTTCGTTATAAATTTTCGTAAGCTCTTGTCATATCAATGAAAATTACTCTCATATATCTTCTCTTCCGCATGGATAAATTTACAAACATTTTCAAAAATTGGTTCTGTAAATATTAAAAATTTTTTTTAGAAAAACGAAAAAATTCTCATCTCAGTTCCATTATAAAATAAAACTAATTATCAACTTTTTTATTTATAAAGCGAGAGTTAAACTAAAAACTATTTCAATTAGAAATTTTTTGTAAAATATATCAATTTTATAAAAACTTAAGAAATATGCACGCGTTATTATAGTGAACCTAAACAAAAGAGGTAAATTGTATATTTACCTTAAAATATTTATTCATATTCGATCGATATTATAAATAATATATTAGAATGAAGTTTCTTTATACATGTGTTTTTATGAATAAAAATTTCTAAATTAATCTCAAGTAAAATATTTTATGTAAAAATTTCCAACTCTTTAAAATAATTTTTTTCAATTACTCCAAGCTTAGCCAATGCGTAGTACTAATAACATAATTACCCCTAACAATTCTTGATAACTAATTGGTCATCGTCATTAAGATCTATAGAATGTAGAAGAAGAAGATAGTTAAAGTTGATAAAGGTAATTTAAATTACCCATACATAGTCTGACAAAATTACAAGCTTCAAAGATCTTAAATCACATTTAAAATAGCATTTAATCATCGTCAACTGCTCTGGAATCGCACAAATAGATCTGCAGAAAATAAAAAATAGCATTTATTAATTTTTAATTTTAATAACTTACCATCTAATAAAAAAATTTTTATATTTTACATATAAATTATCGTTATTGCAAACGTAATTTTTTTTGTTAATTAGTAAAGAAGATAATCCGTTTGTGAAAAAGTGAGTATATAAATTATTAAATTGCAGGGAGAAAATTAATGCAGAATGTCATGCATTGGTCACGATCAGTCGCGTGTCCTAGTCAACCCTGATGACAAGCATAGAATATTATACTCTATTCGCGTTGTCTGTATTTTATTTGTAGACCATTACAATTCAATGTTAGTGTAGAAGTAATGAATCGAATGGAGCTTCTGCAAGTAGAGGGGCCAGGTCAGTCAGTAGTCTACTTCAGTCGTTAAATATCGCCGCCAACGCATGTGGACGCATGAACAACCCCCGTTTACTATTATATAACTTCTTGCTAATACTTGTTACTTAGCTTTACCGCGTTAGTTCTCCGCCCGCGTGCCGGTTGGTTTATACTCCTTTAATTCAAAATACAACCAATTATTACCGTAACTAAACTCTATATTCAATTACTTCAGTTGATATATAATATATAAAATAGTCTTTACATCTTTACCAATTCGTTTATCTACATCATCGAAATCGATTTGTTATTTTTAATCACTATCAATTAATAAAGAAGTTACAAAGTGAGTTTAAAAATAAAATTATACTTAAATATTGATAGGTCATTCTTTTTTTCGTTTTAATTGTCAACGTCAAAAAAAATAATCTCGCAATTTTTATCATCCAGTTCAAGGTATTCAAGGCATTGTTGACATTAATAATAATTCTTTTATTTGTTTTCTTCTGTATTGCTCAACTTAACATCTCATTTAAGATATTGTCATTCAGCGCGACCATGGCTGTCACCATTCATCATCCTCAGTGATTATTACCTAAAACAAAAAAAATTATCAATCAGTGAATAAAGTTGAAGGCAAACATCGGTGAAAAATTAATAGTGATGGTATAGAAAAAAATCATCAATCTTGCTGAGCGTAATAGCGAAAAAAGTAACAATAAAGCGTAACAGAGTATACCGATAGTGATAATAACATTAAAGTCAGTGGTGCCAAGGCCGTGGAAAACGATTTCCCTCGTGGTTATACATATCGATTTCAGTATTAATAATCTAATCGAGGAAACAAAACCGCAGACAATTATTATTATTGTTATAAACGTAACTACGTATTTTTTTACTCTGCTTTTAAATACCATTGATCGATTGCGATGAATACCCGGGACGAGGACGAGGACTTGGACGATGAGAACGACGTAGTGAGTAGGGAGGACAACGTCCTACAAATGCAGCTCGTAGTGGCAAAAAAAGCTCTCCTACCACTTCCTCCTCCACTTAGTGATCTTGCCGGGTGCAGTCCGAGTTACCTCACATGCAAGTCACCGGCAGCGACTTTCACGTTTCCGGATACTCCTAATCTGATGGCTGACAGCATCACGCACCAAGACGAAACTCTGGTATGACATTAAATTTAGCTGTCACTTTACGATTTTTTTATTTTCTTTAATAAACAAATTTGTTCCGAAAATTATTTATGAAAAATTGTATTTTTGATTTTTTTAAATTTCTACATGACAATTTTTAAAGAAAATTTTTTTTTTTCATAATTTAATTTTTACAAAAATTATCAAATATCTGCTAAATTAATTTTCATAACTCGGATTGTTTTTTTTTTTTTTTTTATAATAATAAAGTTAGCCGACATTTTTGATTTTTTTATTTTGCTTAATTTATTAAATTATAACTAAAAAATATTTTTAAAAATTGCACTTATAGTTTTTGAGGTTTTTAACAAATGAAAAATTTTTTTCATTTTTTTTTTTTACTATTATTATTATTTATTTATTATTAATTATAATATTGAAATTAGCAGTCACTTCATTATTTTTTAATTTTTTTTAACAAACAAATTTGTCCTAAAAAGTTATTTATAAAAAATTGCATTTTTTATTTTTTTAAATTTCTACATGAAAATTAAAAAAAAAAAATTTTTTTTGCCATAATTTATTTATTACAAAAATGATTAAAATGATCAAATATCTGCTAAATTAATTTTCATAACTCAGGTTTTTTTTTATTATTTATTTATTATTAATTATGACATTGAAGTTAGCAGTCACTTGATTATTTTTTAATTTTTTTTAACAAATAAATTTGTTCCAAAAAATTATTTATAAAAAATTGAAGTTTTTATTTTTTCTAATTTCTACATGTCAATTTTTTTACCATAATTTACTTGTTAGAAAAATTATCAAATGTCTGCTAAATTAATTTTCATTATTAATTTGATTATTTTAAATTTGCTAATTAATTAAATTTTAATTATTTTTAGGATAATCACAGCCGCAGACCAAGTAACAGCTCGTTGACGGCACAATTAGGTGGACCAAGTCCGTCTAAATCCCAGCTGAGTGATCTTGTTCGTTCGATCGGCACCCCGGAAGTTTCTTTAGTCGGTACCCCAGCAAACTCACCGGTATTTCGAAGACAATCTTCAATAAGTGAAAGTATCATCAAGCATTTGAGGAATATCGCGATGTCGGGAGACAGTGCAGTTATTACAGATGAAGGTGATGGAGAGAAGTGCGCTTTCAGAGGCCGGAATATGTTTTACAGATCCGGGAAAAATGATGACAGTAGGATTAATGTTGATATCAGAGATAGTACGAGTCCGAAGAATAAAAAAGCCTCTGCTGCTTCTGTCTATCCGAGGTCTTCTGATCTTACTGTTCGTGATGCTTTTGGTGAGATTTTAATTAATTTTTATTTACAAGCATAATTGGTATTGATTTTTAATTATTTTTAAAATGGCGAGAAATTTTTTGCAAAAAGATAGCAATCAAATAAATTTTTTTTTTAATAATAATCGATGAAAATTAAATTAGCCGACATTGAAAAATTTTTGGAATTTTTTTTATTGAAAAAATGATTATAAAAAATTAAAAAAAAATTTCATCTGTTAAAAACTTGAAAAACTACAAGTGCAATTTTTTAAAAATATTTTTTAGTTCTAATTCAAAAAATTAAAGAATCAATTACGTCGGCTAACTTTAATATTATTAATAATCGAGCATAAATTTTTCTCCGGTACTATTTTTTAATGTTGTTATAAAAATAAATGGTCTTTATTTTTATTTAGTAATAGTAAAATTTTTTATCTCATTGTCTATATTTATATGAAGAATACACACATCATTAATATTCTTTTGTATCTGTATATCATTATTGTGACATCGTTTTTGCACATAATGTACAGTAATGGATAACTGTCACGCGATCTTTTACTTTATTACTTCTATTTCTTCCCTAAACTATATTTTTTACATTTTGTTCACCTATATTTTTTTTTTTCTTTTTATTTATAAACTGATCAATCAATTTCAATTTAATCGCTGCTATTATAATAGAAGATCATTTAATATTATCTACTAATATATTATTTATAATAATCGATCGATTAGAACTTCCGCTGATCTATGAATGAATTATACAATAATAAGTCTCTATAAATGTCAGTGTGCCAGAAATAATGCTGAGTTCAATAAAAGTTTAGTCAACATTGTGAACTTGAATAGAGGCGTGGTGGATGATGAGGATGTTAATAAAAGGAAATTAACTTTTCGAATAACAAAAAAGTTAATATTGTTATTATTATTTATTATATTATTAGTTGTGTTGACGTCAATTGATCCAAAAGTTTTCTTAATTAATTTTTATTGAAATGTATTGACAATGTGTGTAAAAAACATTTTTTTTCTAAAAATCAAAACAGAGAAAATTCAAAAAATTGAATTTTTATTAAAATTTAAATGATACTTCAGGACCAAAATTGACTCCAGCAATGTCTGAAGTTAATTCATTAGCTGTGACGCCGACCCTTGGGGATGGTCCATTTGATGACGAGCAAGCTGCTAAAAACATGAATCAACAAAACGGAGCTGCTGGAGGTTCTCATGACATTGAACCTGATCCTGAAACACTTTTTTTTCGGTAAGTTGTCTTCTTAACTAATTAAATTAGTAAATTAGTTAATTAAATTTTAGTAAACTTTTTTTTTTATCATTTATATTTTTTTATTTGTAAAAAAAATAATCTATCCTGTAACTTTAACAATAATAGTCGTTTTTGAATTTTTTTTTATTGAAAAAATTCAAAAAAAATTTTATTTATTAAAAACTTGAAAAACTACAAGTGCAATTTTTTAAAAATATTTATTAGTTTTAATTTACAAAATTAAAAAATTCAAAGAATCAATCCAAACCGCATAATAATAATACTTTAATAATACGCATAATAACTTTAATACTAATCATCGTCAAAAAATTGCCCTCGAGTAATTCTTTTTAATTAAAATTTTGTGACACTAGACAATTTTTTAATTTTTCTTGAAAAATAAATTAGAAATTTATTTTTAAAAAATTGCATTTGTAAATTTTTCTTGTAAAAATTTATTTACAAAATTCTAAAAATTATTAGATCTCTTTCAATATCAGTATCATAAAATTTTCTCTTACAAAAAAAATGAAACTAAAAATAGAAATTGTATTTGATTAGTCTGCAAGAAAATTATCAGACACATTTATATAAAATAGTTATTAATTTCATGTCATCAAATAATTTAACGTTCGTTCACCCTAATAGCGTTTCTTTTTATAGTCACTATGCTATAATTATAATTATTGATAACACGCGCTTGAATTAATGAAATTAAATCTTTTCAAGTACCTTCAAGTAAACAAAAAAAACTTAGCTATTTAACTTAAATTAACTTAATATAAGTTACTTTAATAACAATCGATTCTACTATGTTAATAATTATAACATTATTGCGTTTATATACGACATGACAATGTAGAGTAATAGACGTAGATAAAGTTCTCCATTCTCAACGAATAAGAACAAGGACACTATAATAAAGGTAGTCTAAAAAAAACAGGCATACGCTGCAAGTAGTCTTTAAACTATTAATCGTAATATGATTATTGACTTTACACATATGTCACAACGATTTAAGTAGTCTATATCACTGTTAAAGCCTACATATGGATATATTTGATTTTATATATATATATATATATATATTAGAGTGGCCCAAAAAAACTGACTATTTTTTTTTTGAGTCTCGAGTGAAAAAATGTTAGTTTTTGATGTTTTAAGAGCCCTCACCAAAGGACAGCTTAAAAAAAATTTTTTAAGAGGTCACTCCAAATTTTTTAAAATTTCAAAAATCGTCAATAATCGAAGTTTTTTTTTTTTAATTTTTTTTCTCGTTACGGTATAATTTTTTAGACCAAAAAAAAATAAGTTTCTGAAAGTTTCAGTTCAAAATTTAAATTTTGAAAGGTCGCTCATAATTTTTTTTTTTTCTTTAATTAGTCATATCGTCGACTTTAACTGTTGGGAGTGGTACGTTGGGGTCTTTTTGGTTTGTAAAAATCTTAAACTACGCGGCAAGGTCAAATCTCAACCAAGCTGGTTTCTAAGACCAGCTTGGGATTCGAATCCACGCTTGGAAGTTTATTAAATAAAATTATTAAATTAAAAAAAATTATTTTTTCTGTATTGTGCTTGATTTTTAGTTCATCTCGTGATGTATTTTTATCGATTATGGTACTGAATAAAAAAAAAAAATGCATGGAATTTTAATTCGAATTGTAAAAGGTCGCTCGAAAAAATCTAAACTAATGCACTAATAAATTGAAAAAAATTATGAGCAACCTTTCAAAATTTAAATTTTGAACTGAAATTTTCAGAAACTTATTTTTTTTTAGTCTATAAAATTATATCGTAACGAGAAAAAAAATTAAAAAAAAAAAAAGTTCGATTTTTGACGATTTTTGAAATTTTAAAAAATTTCGAGTGACCTCTTAAAAATTTTTCTTGAGCTGTCCTTTGGTGAGGGCTCTTAAAACATCAAAAACTAACATTTTTTCACTCGAGACTCAAAAAAAAAAATAGTCGGTTTTTTTGGGCCACCCTAATATATAGATTTTTTATTAACAGTGACGTAAATCTGCAAACTTATTCCATTACATATACACTTTTGTCTACAGGGATGGTAGGAGGCGTATTGACATGGTATTAGTTTATCAAGAAGAAACCGAAGGTGTGATTACAGAAATAGAAGCAAGGAAGCGAGAACAACGACGTGTTTTCCAAGAAAATTTACTCAAAGAAGGCTTACAGATGGAATTGGAACCAAAAGAGAATTCATTTGACGGAAAAACATTTTTCCTAAAACTTCACATTCCCTGGAAAATAAAAATTCAGTACGCTGAAGTCATGAATCTTAAACTTATTACCAAAAGATTGATTACTATTTCAGTAAAGGCATGGGTAATTTAATTACATCAATTTTTAAGTAGTATTTTAGTATTAATTTAAAGATTAATTGTTCTTATTATATTATTTTTATTTAAAGGGCGATGACGGTATAAAAAGCAAAAAAAAATTTTGGGAGAAGCTAAATATGGGAAGCTGTTTGAATTTATTGAAAAAAATTCATTCGTGGGACACTAAATTATATCCAGAAGAGCCAAGCTTTTATGCTGGTCAAGACGCCGATGGTCATGAAGAAAGGTATGAAAAATAATCAATCATTTTTTTTTCCATTTTTTCCGTCCACTCGATAAACTTGTCAGTACGCTCCAAGTGTTTTTATATTGACCTTTACGCCCTCTCAATATATACATATATTTATACAACTATAGAAAATTGAATTTTACCCGATCAATTTACCTCGGATTATTAAATCATAACTCTAGATAATACTAACGAGCTCCTTTGTATGCCACAATAATTACGTCTTATTTTTAACTTTACCTGAAATATATCATTATTTTTTTTTTTTTATTTTAACTTAAATTAATAAATTTCTTTTTAATAAAAGATTTCTAGTGAAAGATCGAGAGTCATCATACACGCCAGCTCAGAGATCGTTGATCGTGATGCAAATTCTATCACGGACGCGGTACGATGATGTACACGAAAAAGCAGGGATAAAAAGGATTATTGCTGATGGAACTTATCTCGACTGCTTCAGTTTACATGAAGGACCTTACGATCGCCCTGGGCCTGATGGTGTACCTCTAGATCGTCATCTTCTCTATCTCATCTGGGCTAGACCCTCTCAATGGTAAAATATATGGGGTGTATTAAATTGCACTCTCTATAACGCGAAACTTTTCCCATTATTTATTATTTTCTTCACTTTTTAATATTATTTTTTTTTTTATTATTGCCTTCAGATTAAAAATTTTTTTTTGCATCAGTTGAAAACAAAATTCTTTTTTAATTAAAAATTAAATAAGTGTTGTAAGACACGTAGTTTTAGATTTAAAATTCTTTTTATAAAAGTTACGAACAACAAGACTTCTTCAAAAGATAATTATTAAATATTTAGGATTTATCTATAATTTATTTTGACGTATAAAAAAAAGATAGTTAGCAAACTATTGAAGCAAGTAATCAATATAATACATTTTTTACCAACGTGCCAAGAAATATCAAATAAGTTCAAGGCACACGGTTGAATTAATCACGATACTATTATAGTTTGGTAAACTTTTTCAAATGTCAAAAAAAAAAGGATGATTTTCATATGAATAATATAAAAAAATTTTATAAAAAGGTATAAGAAGCAACCTTTGTGGCTGATTCGACGATATTTTGGCGAAAAAGTAGCGTTGTACTTTGCCTGGTTGGGTTTTTACACACGTGCTCTCTACCCACCGGCAATCGTTGGATTGCTTTGTTTTATTTATGGACTTGGGAGTATGGGTGGACCTGACAATGTACCTAGTCATGAAATCTGTGATCCCAATATAGCTGGGAATATAACATTATGCCCGTTATGTGATAAAGCTTGTTCATTCCGGGCATTAGGTGATTCCTGTAAATTTTCAAGACTTTCATATCTGTTCGATAATCCTTCTACTGTTTTCTTCGCAATATTTATGTCGTTTTGGGGTAATAACTTATTAAATAATATAGTTTTGAAGATATTAAAAAATTTTATTACTAATTGCATTATAACTTTACTTTTTACAGCAACAAGTTTTCTTGAGTTTTGGAAACGTCGGCAAGCAGTTATTGTTTGGGAATGGGACCTCCAAAATGCAGACGGTGATGAAGATCCAAGACCTGAATTCGAAACTACTGTTAAAACATTCAGGATAAATCCAGTTACGCGAGAACGTGAACCTTATATGCCTCTTTGGTCACGAGTCTGGAGAAATATGGTCACTGGATCGCTTGTATTTTTTATGGTAATAAATCAACATATTTATTTATTTATTAATTAAGCCATTTATGAAAAAATTACTTTATAATTAATAAAATAATACATAATTACAGATTTGCGTAGTTCTTGGTGCTGTTCTCGGAACAATTATTTACCG
Organism: Cotesia glomerata; assembly: GCF_020080835.1. Taxonomy (NCBI): domain Eukaryota; kingdom Metazoa; phylum Arthropoda; class Insecta; order Hymenoptera; family Braconidae; genus Cotesia; species Cotesia glomerata. Next base: position 25,727,379 of record NC_058160.1, read on the forward strand.
AGTATCATTAATTGCAGTATTTTACGGCGGCGGTGGATCATTTATCAGAAGACATGTCAAAATTTTCACATCGACAAGTGCTGCTCTTCTTAACTTGATAATAATTATGCTTTTAACGCGAGTGTATCAACGATTAGCCAAATGGATGGTTAATATGGAGAATCCAAGAACTCAAACTGAATATGAAGACAGTTTTACTTTTAAGATATTTATTTTTGAATTTGTTAACTTTTATTCATCACTTATTTACATTGCTTTTTTTAAGGTACTAAATTTTTTATTAATAATCAATCGATAAGAAATTTTTTTTGTTGAGTAACTTTTTAAAGACATATATTTTAATTTATCAATAGGGAAGATTTTACGCTCACCCTGGTGATACAGATGCACGTTCTTCGGAGTTTTACCGCATTAAAACCGATGTGTGTGATCCAGCTGGTTGTCTTTCTGAACTATGTATACAATTGGCGATTATAATGGTCGGAAAACAATTATTCAATAATTTCCAAGAAATATTAACACCTAAACTAGTGAATTGGTGGCGTAAAAGAACTCACCGCGCTAGAACAAAAGATCATGATAGACATTATACTTCTTGGGAACAAGATTATCAGCTTCAGGATCCTGGTAAACTAGCACTGTTTGATGAATATCTCGAGATGAGTAAGTTATTAATATCAATATAAAAATAAAAGGTAATTATGCAGAAGTGGGGCTCCACCTATTTTTGATAAAATTGAAATAAAATAAAAAATCGAAAAATTGATCTTTAGAAATTTTTTTTTTTTTTACAAATTTTTCTTCTTCACAGCGGATTTATGATAAAAATGATAAAAAGTATGAAAATTTAATATTTTGGTGATTTTTTTTTATATAAAAGTTCAAAAATTTTCAAATTATGATATTCTGAATTTTTTTTTTCTAATTCATTCTATTTTTATCGCTCTTTAAGAAAAAAAATATTTTAATCACCGGAAAAAATAACATCGTCACAATTTCATTAAAAAACACCTAAAATCGTAAATTTTTTAACTTTCAAATGAAAAAAAACATTAAAATAGTTTATTTTCATACTTTTTATTATTTTTATCATAAGTCCACCGCGAAGAAGAACAATTTGAAAAAAAAAAATCAATTTTTCGATTTTTTACTCTCAAAAATAGGTGAAGCCCAACTTCTGCATAATTAACAAATAAAAATAAAAATATCAGTATGGTAAAATATTTAATAAAAATCCAATTATTTTTCAACAGTTATTCAATATGGCTTTGTAACACTTTTCGTTGCGGCTTTTCCTTTGGCACCATTATTTGCTTTACTAAATAATATTGGTGAAATAAGATTAGATGCTTACAAAATGGTTAAAGAAGCTCGAAGACCACTAGCTGAAAGAGTTGAAGATATAGGGGCTTGGTATGGAATTCTCAAAGGATTAACATACGCAGCAGTTGTCTCAAATGCATTCGTTATTGCTTACACTTCAGACTTTATTCCAAGATGTGTTTATGCATTTGTTTATTCACCGACAAATGATCTTGTTGGTTACATTGATAGCTCATTATCTGAGTTTAATACGTCTGATTACCGTGAAGACATGATTAGTCCTTCAGAAACACCGACACCCGCAACATGTCAGTACCGGGGTTACAGAAATGGTCCAGATCATAAGGCAGATCCATATGGCCTTAGTCCGCAATATTGGCACGTATTTGCAGCACGACTGGCATTCGTTGTTGTCTTCGAGCATTTTGTGAGTATAAATATTAATATACACTCCTAAATAATCTATATTATTAAGAGAATAAGAAAAATTTTGTGTCCAGGATAGTCATATGATAAAATAGGTTTTTTTTAGTTAAATTTAGTGTCATTGCAAAGGTCTTGACTTGAATTTGTGCCTTTTCAAGGTTTCATATCATTCTCACCGATAATCAATTTTTTATGATAAGTATTTAGGCTGCATTCGAAAATTCTCTGTCTTTAGATACATAATTAAGAAATGACCTTGTATCTCGTGAACTATTGACATTTTTAAAGATATAAGCTCATCCCGATGTTACACTCATCAAGACCTATCATTTGAGTACCCACATCAATTTTTCATATATTCATATATATTATATATATGTATATATGAAAAATATATCAAAATGCATGTGGGTACTCAAATGAAAACTATTGATGAGTGTAACATCGGGATGAGCTTATATCTTTAAAAATATCATAAGTTGACAAAATACCATATAATTTCTTAATTATTGACATTTTTAAAGATATAAGCTCATCCCGATATTACTCTCATCAAGACCTTTCATTTGAGTAGCCACATCATTTTTTTATATATTTATATATATTATATATATGTATATATGAAAAATATATCAAAAATGCATGTGGGTACTCAAATGAAAGCTCTTAATGAGTGTAACATCGGGATAAGCTTATATCTTTAAAAACGTCAAAAGTTAAGAAAGTACAGTGAAATTTAACAAAAGTCATTATTTAATGAAGCAAAATTTTATTTATTTGTAGTTCACAAGTTACGGCAGTCACATAGTGACTGCAAGGTTTCTAGTAAATTATTAATGAAATTTTCATTTTACAGGTGTTTTCATTGACGGGTATCATGAGCTACATTATACCAGAGACCCCAAGCGCTATTACTACTCAGTTGTCCCGTGAAAGATTGCTGGCCCAAGAAGCTAAATATGAAAAAGGTGTTAAAGGCAAAGAAGAAGAAGATGATTTGATAAATGTACTGAGAGACGCAGGAGCAGTTGGCCGGCATGGTGGTGTTAAGTACGGCAGTTGGACCCGAAGGTTCAGTAAGCTCAGTGATAATTTAGATGCTCATATAAATGAACCTAATTTTAATAACAATAATGATAGTAACAATAAGCACAAGAGAATGAGTGAAGCTTCAAGTACTTGGGAGATGTCATAATTTATAATAAAGATAATTTTTTTTGACTAAATAATTGACTTTCCGCATGACGAAGAGTGTATTTATTAAACTTAACTTTTCTTCTCTCTTTTTCTGTGCTGCCAAAGTTATTATTATTACTTTTAATTGTTTTTATATTTGAAGACTGTAATGCAAGAGATTACGAATTTAATACTAGTCATAGCAATTGATTATAAATATTGGGGTGCCTTGTGGAAAAATATTCCCTTTCTTCACTAAATTCAATCATCCTTATGAGTATGTATATTGTATAGTAAGGAAGTTGCTTCCTAATTGTATTTAATTTAATCTAAATATTTAATATTTATTCATTTATTAACATAAACTGCGTGTATAAATTGTAAATTGTGTAATAGGTTTTAAAAAAATTAAGTTTATGTTTAAAATAATTTTATGGAAATAAGAAAAAAAATATATTTTAAATGTTATTGCTTATACATATATACAGAAATCTTAAATGAAAATTTAGTTTGTTCTATATATTATATCTGATATATATTTTTTTTATTACACTTATGTACTGAGATTGTTGTTCTATACAACAAAATCAGATGACTGAAGCCTGGGTACACGACAGATTAGAATTTTAATAATTTATTTTATATAAAATAATGCATTTATCTAGACAATCACCTATATTTAATGTTGATAATTATCATTAATTGTTATTGTAAGATAATTGTTGTTGGATGAATATATCTTTAAAATTAGATGTAAATATGACTTTTAATAATTAGAAGTGGAGTTTTGTGTATAATGTATTAATAAAAAATTCTTAAAATAATTATTGCACTTTATTATTTTATAATTAATTAATTTTGATGATAATTAATACAGCAGACATCCGATAAATTTTTTTACTTTTATGAAATTTAAATAATTGTGCTAATATATAAAATTTCTTATTTGTTTTTTGGATAGTTTTTTTTTCATTAGCGGCAAAAAAAGTGTTAACTTACGTTAAATGTCACTCTGAAAGCGGTCAAAAATTTACTACGGTTTTTGAAGATTGGATGAAATTAATTCTATGCTTGAAATTAATTCAAACTTAACAGTAAAGGTAGTAAAAGATTTAATTAACAATCAAGAAGAAATTTAATTCATTGATGATTTTTAATCATCAGACTTTTGAAAAATTAAAGCAAATTTGTAAAAAAATCCTTATAGACAATGAATTAGTAAAAAACACATGATAAATTTTTATATTTTTAAACAACCAAATTCCTCAATTAATTCTGTCGTTCATGAAAAAAGTAACCGAGCTCTATGTCCGCGGACAAAATATCCTCGGATAAAATATCCTTAAGACAAAAAATCCACTGGATAAAATATCCATGGATAAAAAATCCGTGGACAAAATATTCTTAAGTTCAATAATATTTTTAATTTTATAATAATATTTTTAATATTAAAAATGTGTTAAATTGATCCTAAATTATTTATTAAAAATCTGTTAATGTCGAAAAAACACACCCCAAAACCCATATTAAAAGGACGCACACGATTATCTGCGTTTTTGTTGATCCAATATCGAATAAACACACACAAAAATCATGTTAAAAGGGCGCAACACGATTACCCGCGTTTGAGTTGGTCTAAAAATTTATTCGTATTTGATTTGTCAATTTTTGTATATTTTGTCCCAAGGATATTTTGTCTGAGGATATCTTGTCCGGGATATTTTGTCCGCGGATATAGAGTCATAGAACCATTAAAAAATGACCTGATAGTGGAAGCTGCTGATAAAATCTAATATATAATTATAATTATTTAAAAGAAACTAAAAAAAGATCCCAAAATAAATAAAAGGGAAAATAAATGATAATTTAAGAGAATTCAATATTTCATTTATTTTTTATTCTATTATTTATCGAGATCGAATGTTTCAATTCTAGTATTTATTATTTATATTATGTTATGTAAAGAACACTTGGATTCACCGATATATCTTTTTTTTATACACATACGATTTTATTTTATAGTACTTGTTCGCGAAATCTAAATGACACTAATTACAAGAGTAATGTCACATAATTATTTATTTATATTATTTATTTATCTTTGTTCACTCGCTCTTATCAATTTAACTCGACAATTTTAATTTTATTCTTACAATGGTTAATAAAGACATATTTATATTTACATAATAATTCCATGTCACTCAAGACTATTGTAATTGCATACATTTATCAATAATATTACACTAGTAATTATTTTATTTTTTTTTACAAGGATTGAAGCGGCGATCCAGAAGTGTACTCGTGTAAGTTAAAATAACTTCGGAAAAAAAGATACAATTAATAATCTAATCGACAGAGTATATTAACTTACACGGAGACTTTTCTGAACAAGCCCAAGATTAATTGGGAATAATTTTACATATCTAAATTAATGTGTATGTGTACTATGTGTTGTGTTTACGCTTTTACAAAAAATATCTAAAAATATATTGTACAAGTTATAACAGTCTGTGTGGTTTTTTTTTTAAAAATAAACCTTCTTCGTTTAAAATGAAAAGTTTCTCGTACTTCGGGATTCAAAACATTGTACATTTATAAAATTATATATTTACATATAATTTTATCATTATTGTTATTTATTTTTATTATTACTTTAGTTAACTGATAATCTTATTTGTTTTCTCACAAGATCGTATCAATCACAGGGAATGTTAAAAAATATCTCATAAACCATTATCAAACTTGGTCATTCGAGTCGATGTACAATTTTCAAATTTATTGTGGAAAACTCTCTTTGTGCGCACGCATTCATTTATACAATATAATTAACTGACTAAATTTTTAACTAAAAAATTTTTTTTATATAACAATATTATTATTTAACTCTAACAGTTTTTTAAAAAATTTACTATTGCCCAAAAATAATGCTAATAAATAACAAAAAACTTGAGGCTTCAATACCTAGTTTTACATAATCAGTTTCACTTAACTGATATTAATATTATTTATTAACTATTAATAATAATAATAGTAAATTGCCTTTTTATTTATTTAATTTAAAAGGCAAATAAAATTATATGATTCCACCTGATTAAATATAAATATATCAGTAATATAATTTTCTACATTTGTATTATTGATAATTTTAAGGTACATTGTTATTTATTTTACTTAAAATAATTCAGTTAAAATAACATTGTTTAATTAACTTGATAAAAAAATAAAACAAGGTTTACATTTGAGATAACACTGACAATTAGTGAGCAATTTAACTAGGTCCTGGTGGGGTGTTGAAGTTAAACATGGTCGGCGGGCGTCCTGGCAGAGGTCTAGGTGGTAACCTAGGTGTCACCGAACCGTTTGGCTGAGTAGGCGGAAGTGTCGTGGGACTTGGACCATTGAAAGACATGTACCGCCTCGGGTGTGTCGCATTCGGTGATGTTCCTTCAAGGGTTGAATTACGTCGGGCCAGAAGTGCCGAGGTGCAAGGGTTTAGTGTGCATGGCAGTCGAGGTGGAAGAGTCGCTGGTAGTAAGTCTTTTCGCGGTGGAAGCGGCGGCGGCGGAGATGTTCCTTCCCGAGGTGGTAAAATTGGCGCATTAGGTGCTTGTCGTGCCTGTAAATTATTACATCTAAGTATTTTTGTCGACTTTCAACAGCTTATATTATTAAATAATTTGATTTTTTTACCTGCTGCGGAGACTCGCTGATGGAGCTTTCGCGTCTTCGATGGGACCGAGGTGGCAATGGCGGTGGAGGCTGGCTTAAGGGCATATTACTTGGCGAGGGTGGTGTAGGTAAAACAGCACCAGGGCTACCACTAGACGATGGAAGACCAGCAAGAGCACCCGTAATATTTATTGTTCCAGAATTGAAACCAAAATGCGTTGTCTGAGGTTGATGATGTGATGGAAGGTGTCCAGGTGATCCTAATTGAGGACTGTTACCTGGAGAACCCAGTGAAAGACCAGACATACTCAATGGCCCTGGAGATCCAGGAGGTGGGCCTGTACCTTCAATAGAAGTAATGAAAATTTCATTTAAAATCTGTTTTAAATAACATGAAATATTTTACCATATAATATACTGTTCATTTATTACCATATATATGATACTGTTCATTTATTAATTTTTTCTAGGCATCGCCAAATAAATTTATTATTTTTATTTTTGTTTAATTTTCGAGCCAAAATTTCAGAATTTAAAATTTATAATTTATATAGATATAGATAGATAGATATATTATTTATTTGACCGTGAGATCATAATCCCTTGTAGCCATACGTAAGAACAAATAAATTTTTACATTGGTTCAGTGCATAATATTAATATCAGTATAAATATAAAATATAAATTTAAGTTACATTAAATTAATTTAATCAGCTCCAGATCAGAAATAACTATATAGTTTCTTAACTAATCGATTCTTGACTACGAAAATAGTTAAATACAGCGTTACGAAATTCATTAAAAGTATCAAGATTTGTAAGATTTGGTGGTAATGTATTCCAAACACGTATTGCTGATACGATGTATGACTTATCGTAAAAAGCAAGATGGCTAGTTGGAAGCCTTAAATAATCTTGTCGTACATCTCCTCTACGCAACATCGGTTGCAGAAAAATTAATTCATTGCGGAATAATTGACATTGATCTAAATTAATAGTTTTGTACAGTATATATTATAATTTAAGAAATATATTAATTTTTGTATAATACCGATTGGCGTTCAAATGAATAAATAAATAAATAAATAAAATACATATATAACCAATCACCACTAGTCTCTTGAAAAGTGCAATTTTATTTTGTCTTGTAATAATTACTCTCAGAGACATTTTTCTACACGGAAAGAACAAGATGACACTGGATATCATCCCAGATAATACTTAGTGATATCTGTAATGAAAAAAATTTCAGATAGTAGCTAAAAAAAATCCAGATTATACCGTGTGATATCTGGATTATACTCATTGTAATCTGGATTATACTAGCTACTATCCGAAATGTTTTTTCACTCAGTATAATCTGAGATGATATCCAGTGTCATCTTTCCGTGTATAATGTTAATAATCTAAACTTATGAAATAAATTAAATTGATTTAATTTAAATTTAATTCTGATTAAATTTTAACGAAGTGTTAATGCTTTTTTTTAAATTTTTATTTTCTTTTTTCACTTAACTAAATTTAATTGATGTAAACTTAACGTATAAAGCCGATTGGCGTTTGAATAAATAAATAAATAATGTAATGTAAAGATGTATGTGGTTATATTAAATATATTTTACTAAATTATAATGATAATACTTACTACCAAGTAATATAGGCGCAAAAACACTGTGATCACTACTGTGAGTCATGTTTTGTGAATTATGTGGTGGAGTTTCTGGTAACTCTGGCGCCGGTTCTGGTGTTGGATCATGTAATCTAACACTAGAAGCCATTGCTTGAAGTGGAGCTGGTAATTTACCGCTCATACTTCGAGCTTTTATTCCTGGTGATTTAAGATTTAAATCTGGCCATTTTCTGGGAGCTCTAAGTGGCTGTCGAGTTCCTCTTGGCTCTAACTCGACACTTTTATTGTACAAATAATGATCGATATCCGCTAGTGGCATATCTGCATCAAATGGCGATAAATTCTCAATAAAATGCCTTATCCTTGGTTCAACGGACAGACAATAAGGTTGGTTTTGGTATTGCTGAATTTCACCCGTTATTTCAGCAACTTTTCGTCGCTTACTAAAATTTATAAGTTTAGGATTGCCGGGAAGATAGTCAGGGTTTCCATCCTTAATATGAATAATGTTTGTCAGGTAAATACCTAAAAATTATAATTTTTATTTTATTACTATTTAGTTTTTAAAAAATAAATTAAATTAAATTACCGAAAAATGGTACACAAGGTGGATTGATGGAGCGTAATTTCTCTTGATATTTTTTAAAATGGTCATTGCCTAAATCTCGGGCTTCCTCTAATGCTTTTAATAATCTTGCAGGTACTTGCTACAGTAATAAATGAAAAAAAATTTTTTTTTAAAATTAATATAAATTTATTGTTTATTAAATTTAGTTTAATAATAAATAAATTTTATTTTTACCTGAAACGTACAATGTAATCTAAACAATGCAGCCGATGCCATAGCACTGACAATTGCCAATACGCCATTAAAATTATTGAGATCTTGCAGTACAATCATTATTTCAATTACCCGCGATACGACAGCAACTCTTTCTTCAAGATTTTCTGTTTCTAATATCGTTTTTTCAAGCCATCTTGTAAACTATTGTTAAAAAATATTATTAAAAATTTTTATTATTTTTTGATTATTCATTAAAAAAAAAAATTGAATCTTACATTTGTCGTGTGCTTCATTAATTTTAGCAAATTAGGTGACGTTACTTCTTTATTGTCTTTCGTCCATTCTGATCCAACTATTTCTGAGGGTTTTACGTTTCTGTACAACTCAAACTCAAACAGAGTTAACTGTCTTGCTAATTCAATGGGATGTAACTGAGAAAAAAAAATAGCATGGATAAAATTAAATTAATTTTTAAATAAAATTTACTAAAAGAAATTTGAGAAAGTCCATAATAAATAATTTGTTACATATATATGACATTAAAGTTAGTAGTTATTTGACCATTTTTTAATTTTATGTAACAATCAAATTTGTTCTGAAAAATTATTTATAAAAAATTGCATTTTTAATTTTTTAAATTTTCTATATGTCAGAATTTTTTTTGCAGTGATTTATTTCTTAAAAAAATTCTAAGAATTATCAAATATCTGCTACTCTAATTTTCATTAGGCATATAAATATATAATAATAATAATAATAAGTAATTTACCGTAAGGATTCCTCTTTCTTCCCATTCTTCTTCAGGAACTTTTAAATGCCACTCAATAGCTGGTGGAGATTTTTCAAAACTAAAAGTAATGGGTCTGTGTTCAAAAGGTTCACATTTTCTCTGAACAATTTTAATCACCGAGTCAACCCATTTTTTCATCGATTTACCATTAACTTGTTCTAAAAAATTTTGCAATTTTTCTAATAATTCTTTATCATGTTCAAAATCATAAAAATGATGATCAACCTATCGGTAACAACAAAATATTAATTAATATAAATTTAAGATATAAATAAATAGCTTAAAAAAATAATAAATTATAAATTATCATACCCAATGCCTTAAAACATTAAGCACTCGAAATTGAACCGGCTGACAAAATTCTTTTCGATATCTTTTCCAATCCTCCCTTGCAGTGGCTTTGCAGCCACTTGGTTTTTCTTCCTCTCCGTAAACTTTTGAAGGATCTGGTATATCAAAACGGAAGATCAGTAGATCAAGTAGTTCATGTGATTGACAAAAACTCCTGCAACAAAATAAAAATTTTTATTATCAGAGTCGTAATCTATATTATTAAGAGAACGAGAAAAATTTTGTGTCCAGGATAGTCATATGATAAAATCGGTTTTTTTTTAAATGAAATTTAGTGTCATTGCAAAGGTCTTAATTTGAATTTGTACCTTTTCCAGGTTTCATATCATTCTAACCGATAATCAATTTATTTTGATAAGTGTTTAGGGTGCATTCGAAAATTCTCTATCTCTAGATACATAATTAAAAAATTATCTTGTATCTTGTGAAATATTGACATTTTTAAAGATATAAGCTCACCCCGACATTATAATCATCGAGACCTTTCATTTGAGTACCCACATCAATTTTTCATATATTTATATATATTATATATATGTATATATGAAAAATATATCAAAATGCATGTGGGTACTCAAATGAAAGCTCTTGATGAGTGTAACATCGGGATAAGCTTATATATTTAAAAACGTCAATAGTTAAGAAAGTACAGTGCAATTTAACAAAAGTCATTATTTAATAAAACAAAATGACAATAATCTTTACCTATATGTAGTAAGGAATGTTCGTACGAATGCTGGATCAGCGTAAATATGATACGTAAGCCGTTCAACAAGCTTATTAAGCGTAGCACCTTTGATTAATGGTACACCGCCGTTTTCTCTAGCCTCCAATACTATATTATCTGGACAGTCTTGTTCCGCAAATATATACAAATGCGGTGGTGGCAGCCTCAGTGGATGCTTCCTTTCTTCGTCTAATAAAATACTATCTAACGTCCTCTCCAACATACTTTTAGTATTCAACATAACAAGATCAGCCATCCAGCTGTTTTTGTCCTCCACAGATTTAGCAACAAGAATAACATTCGGGTGATCCCTTGGCGCGATTTCGAATGCATTTTTAAATTCTATTCAAATTCAAGTGCATAGAAATCAATTTATAAAATTCCGTATGTCTATATTTAAAAAAAAAAAAAAAAATTATACTCACCCTCAGTGTCTTCTCGATCAATAATGTCAACTTTTCTAATAAAAAACCGCTCTTTTAAACGAAGTTCACCCTGATGATTGGGATGCCCACCACCAACTCCAACAGCCGCAACAGTAACACTAACACGTTTACCACCACTGGGTTTACATAAAACTAACAAACCATCAAATAACAATGCCCTCCTTTCAGTTAATCTACGTCCATTACTAGCAACTTTACGTAACATGTCCTCACGAATAAATTCATTACAACACTGGCCAATGTCACGTTGGTCCCAACCATCAACAGTTTTTTGGAGCTCACTTGTTTTTTCTAACGCAGCGTGCCGTCTTGCCCGACTTTGCATTCGCAAACCGGTGTCTTTTTTTGGAAGACTTGCTACTGACTGCAAAAGCTTCATCTGAAGTGGCCTCAAGAGACCTTGAACTTGCTCCAGGGTCTCACTGTCTTCTGTACTTGGTGTGCGTTTTTGTAATACCTAAACCAACAAGTAGTTAATGAACATTTAATTTTTTAATGTCTTAATAATAAATAACTGTATTTTATTTTAATAAAAAATTAAATTTAAAATTAGCGATATTAATTAATTACCTTAATATAGTCAAAATATAAAAAACAATGCCATACTGGTTGCATTAATAATTTTGGCAAATAATATTTAACAGCTTCTTTAAAACCATGACCAGCAGCTCTCAAGGCTGCATTAGCTTCAGGCCTTGACAATAACCTCGTTAAAACTTCACGACTATCTGGACTATTCATAGCTTCAGCATATCTAAAACAACAAATATCCATTTTCAATTATTAAATAAAAGTTACAAGGGCAGTCAATAATAATAGTTTCAATAATAATAAATATAAATTTATTGAATAAAAATATATATACGTACTTTATATAGACGTCAAACTCTTCAGCTTCAGCAAGCTCTTCAAAACATGACCCTACTGTAGGCGTTTGTTTTTCTTCTGTAATTTCCATTATATCCTCGAGGCTTCCTAATAGTGTCACTGTTACCTCGTAAATGTCCATAATGTTACTGAAGAGTTTTTCTAGTTCACCTTTATCCGGTGCAAGCTTTGCGATTTCTTCTCGAAATACCTGTAAATAAATAGCAAAAATTTTTTATTTTTTATTGTTCTCATTTTAAGAAAAAAATTTTTTTTTTTCCCCGGATTTATTAAACTGCTTCTAGTTCATCGAAAAAATATTTATTAAGGGGTTTGGTGGGTTTCAAAGGTTCAAAAGAAGGGTATTATATATAAATCTCGTTATTGGACGAAGGAAAAAAAAAAATTAAAATTTGAATTTTTGCCTGAACAAAAAAACACATTTTTTGGTCAAATTTTCACCATGTATTTGCTCGGAAAAATTAGTTGTAAAAAAAATCCTTTGTCCAATAACGAGATTTATCTATGTACTAACGAAATATGTTTGGTTCTTTGATTTTAGATGAACCAATAATGAGTTATGCTGTCCACGGCAAGAGCATTTTTTTTTTGAGAAGTCAAGGGAGATGAGGTACCAACGGTTGAGTTTTCGGAATTTTTAAATAAAAATTTCACAAAATACTGTTTAAATATGTAACTTTGATCTGCTGAATTGTTTAAATAAAATATATGATTGTATATACTAAAAAAAAAAAAAAAAAATAGTAAAAATACCACAACGTTTCGTCGGTTTCCCGACTTCCTCAGGTGCTCAATTATTAAACATCAATTGTTAAAATCATGTTATAAGAATCAAAACAGGCTAACAACCTGAACTTATTCCCATAATATCCAAATTTATTTATCCATGTTCTAATTAATAAATATTCAATTAATAAATAATAAAACAAATATTAAATATCAATTATTAATTCAAACTTTGTCAAAACTACAAAAATACCCTTTTTTTGAACCTCTGAAACCCACTTAACCCCTTAAACTGCTTCGAGTTCATCGAAAAAAATCTCAACCTCAGGCATAATCATATACTGAAAACAACGAAGTCAAATAAAAACTATGTCATCAAAAGTCCAAAAAACAGAATATCAGCTCTCATTAATAGATATCACACTGAAATACATTTTTTCGATGGTTCCTATAAAACATTCTTAGCTAAATTAAAAGAAATCTTGTAATTCCAAAATGCTGCGATTTTTTCTTCTTTGTAGATGAGTCTAGTTTCTTTTATTATTCTATTTATATTAAATTCTCTCAAAAATTTTTTTTTTGTATTACCAATATGTACAAAACCGATTGGCGTTTATATAAATAAATAAATAAATTTAATAAAAGTCACCTTAATAATCATATGTAAATCTCTTAAATAATGTCGTTCATCGTGAATGAGATCTCGAACGGATTCTTCATAAGTTTGAGAAACCACAGCACCTAGACTGCTCTGTAGGCCTTCCGTACAGTCATCTTGATAGAACATATCCATCAACACCTATTTAGTCATAAAAAATATATGTATAAATCAATTTTAAAATCAATTACACATTTAACAATTATACAAACAACACTGATAATTTAATCACAATTGTATTGATTCTTAATTTAGCAAATTAAATGCTACGAGCTATGATTGTTATGATATAATGAAAGATGTTAATGTTATTGTTTTTTCACTTGGTAAATTTAATAGCTGTGATAAGCAATGAGTTATGAGACATTTGAAATAATTTAAATAAAAAAATATGATGATAAAGAATTATGATATAATTAGTATAGATGATTGAAGTTATAATTAAATTCTATATAGAATTAATTACGATATTATTTTATAAAATTTAAAATGACTTCTAAACGTTCGTGAGTACATACCACCTGTAAGTGCACGAACGACGAACGAACATGGTTGGTGTTGGTTAAATGTTAGTGGAAAGCATGTAATCAAGCAGAGAAAATATGCAGCCACAATTAACATGTGACTAATCTAACGAAACCAATTCAACAAATGTTTCTTTCATTTAATATTTTTTTAATTTTTAGAGAAATTCAATTATTATTTTAAGTTATCTCAAGGTGAGATAGTATTTTTTAATAATTTTATTAAATATTATGTTAAAAAGCTATAAATGCTAATAAGTATTTCATTTTTATGTAATCTGTCCAATAATAATTTTCATCAATGTTTTTATTAAGTAATTTTAAATTGTGATATTATTTTTGAACAGAATACAGCATAATTATAAAAATGACTTGCTAGACTGAATATCCAAGACAAATAATAATAAATAAAAATTAATAATAAAATTTAAAACTTTTTTTTATGAAATATTTAATAATAGTAATTTAATATCTTAAAAAAATTTTGAACTATTTATTTGGAGTTTTATTTTGTAATGTTGTAAATATTATTTTTTTTTATTAGTCATGCTAGCTTAAATATTATATTTCACAAATATTATGATCATAAATACTCAGTCTTGAATATTTAGTTATGTCACCATAAAAAATATAGCACGTAAATGTAATCCAAGCGTTAAAAATTGATAATTTATAGACTAGTAATAAAATTGTCAATTACCATATCTGCGTACATCGCCACTCTTATGTCCTCGCATGATATTTCAACGTGATGTATATTTTTAACATAATTTCCAGCTAACTAAAATTAAATAGAAAATAAAAATTTTAATAATTAACTCACACTAATATCCAGGTAATAATTAATGTATTGAATATTTGCCTTTAATATATCAGCTGAAATATACTCGAGTACTCCAACCACAAAGAGACTAACTTGAGAATCGATTTTGTGCTGCAACACTTCCTAAAAACAAAAAAAAATAATAGAGTAACAATAACAATAACAGTAATAAATAATGAGGAAATAAAAGTAAGGTGAAATACTTTTTGTAACAATTGATGGATTTTATCAACAGGCAAGACTAAAGGCGATTTTTTTTTCCCTTTTTCTAATGCATCTCGTGCATCACGAAGTGCCCATCTGTCAATTGGAGTGGGAAAAGTTTTTCTAACTCTCTCTTCAATATCCTGAGGTGTATGAGGAGGTGGATGACCGCACAACATTCCCAGCATCCTGAGGATCAAACTCTCTACGTAATCCAGTGCATCTTGTCTAGCCTCCAAACTGGGATGTACTTGCTCCAAAACCTAAACAGATAAAAATTAATTATAGTAAAAATATCAATTAAATTTTAATTAAAATATAAGCAGTAGGGTGATTCAGAAAAAATTTGAATTTTTTTTTTTTAATCCTTACCCTCTTAATGTTAATTAAATGGAAAACTAAAATAAAAATAGCGACCCCTTAGAGTTAAGCTATAGGGCTCATTTTTGGTGAGGATTTTTTTTATATCAAATAGAAACATTTGAGAGGGTAAGAGTTTAAAAATTTTTTCTGAATCACCCTAATAAGCAGTATCAACAAACCTTTCTAAGAGAATTGACAAATACTCCTTTCCACTTGGCAGCATTTTCCTCTTTCTCAAAGTCATAGCCTGACGACTCACTAGCAACAGATGCCGGTGTTGAAAACATATCACCGGGTGTTTATGATCACTAATTTAACATTTATTAAAAAAACTCAAAATCACAACAATTTAATATACGTACTATCCACAGATTCATTAGTACTACAACTCGTGATAATTTTATCCTTAATACCATTGCTATGAAGTAGTAACATTACTTTTATACTAAATTCACCCAACAATTTTTTATCAATATTATATTTTATATATAAGTATAAATATATATATTTCTTTCTTTCACGTGCCTTCTTTTCAATATCAACAAATCAATATATGTTAGTATTTTTAAACTTTAATCAAGACAAAGAAAATATACTCTCCATCTAATCATTATCACACCACTTTTATCATTAAATCTAATAACACTTTTTTCACAGTAATTTATTTAATTAACAATTATTTAAAATAATTATATAAAATTGAAAATTATTTTTGGCTTATTTCTCCACGAGGATTATCTGAATTTAATATTATCCTTGATAACAATCATTTTTACATATATTATATATATGTAATATACATGTACTCACATACATTTATATTTTTGTCTTACACACAAAGCAATAATCTGCAGATATAATTTAAATTTATAGAATATATATCTATAAATCGACAATAATATAATTAATTAATAATAATTATAATAACAAATATCTTATTATTTATCAAGCAACATTTATATTTTTTAGATATATATCTGTAGCATTTGGTTTGTTGACTCAATAATTAATTCATCGACACAATTGTCTTTCACCAGAACTAGTACCAGCCTCAGTACTTGTACTTGATAAATAAAATCTATAACAACACTTGTCTGGAATGTTAATGTCCATACGTAAAGTGACTCCGAAAATTAATAATTAATAATAATAATTCGTTGTATCTGGTGATGATTATTATTGTTTTTAGTTAGATTAAAATTTTCACCAATCATGATTATCAAATCAAGGGCTGTAATTTAACGATTACAATGATAAATGCACATCACAGCAGCACAAACAAGCATCAACACAGAATATCACTAGTAGCAGCTAGCAGCAGCCACCAGATATTACATACGGTGTTAAATAGTCGTGAACATTAACAGTGGTGGAGCATAGTGAGCACAGTAACAGCGGAGCAGCAGCATCGCCACCATTGCAGTGCAGAGACAGCTCAGAGTAGATCATCAGTGAGATGTATATATACCTATATGTACAATAATAATATATGAATGTATGTGTAGTTAAACACAACACACGATCGTCACCAATCGCGTCATCACCAGTCTCTATAGACTATATAATACAATACATAAATATATCTAGTGAAGTTGAGTCGAATCATACTTTACAAGTCGTAGTATTATTTTTTTATTTATACACACATGTATATGAATATACACTAAGTTATTCATTTCACTAATAACAGTGAGCAGTGGTTTTTATTGTTAAAAACATTTTATTTTACTCACTAATCATTTATTTTAATTGTAAGAATTTATTTTATTAAAAAACTTGTAATATTTATTTTTGTTTATTTAACAGCTGATAAATAAATAAAATAAAATAATATTATTACCAGTATCTACTACAGTGCGTATACATCAGCAGTAACCATGTAATATGTATATATATAGGTGTATACAACTATTAAATACATAATATATATTCAAGTGACAATATGAGAATCACTGCCTGCCTGCCTGCCATTTCAATGATTCCAATACTTTAACTTACTCTTTACGTATGTGCACATCTATAATATACCGATATGTATGTGTAATTTTTTATACATTGGTTCCATGTTCGATCAATCGATATCACAATCCATTATCACAATGTTCATAGTATTAAAATTAATTATTTAAACTCCAATAGTTATTTTTTTTTAATTAGATTTAGAAATTCCAGTTTAACACTTGATTTTTATGTAACTGTCAAAATGTATCAAGATAAGATTTCTTATCTTGTGAGAATCGAATAAATCTCGATTCTCGAATTTTTTTTTATTATTGTGCGTATATTCAAGTGTTTATTTTTTTGAAAATTCAAGTTTATTGAATTAACAACAGGCGGGTTAAAAATTACATCAGCTAACTTCAGATTAATATTTTCTGATATTTATAGCGAGAAAATTTTTTTATTTTTATTAATATTTATCAAAAATTTTTTTTATCCTTGATTGATCCACGTGCTAGAGTCCTAAAAATTATAAACAAATCATAGTAAATAAAAAGTGTAATTTGTAAATATTAATAAAAAAAAAAACTAACCTCAATTTTTTAATGTTTTCAACTGATTCATAATGACAACATAAAATTAGCAAAGATTATTTATAAATATAATCATAAACTTTGACATTTAGAATATTAATAAAAATAATATATACTTGGTAAGTGGGTAATTTTTTTGTTTACTTTTATCTAAAGTTAAAAAAAAATATTAATTGAACACAGATGAATAAAAATATTTTTCAGGTTTTTTCATCTTAATAATGATGATTAAAGAAGAGCAAGTTGAAAAAAATATTAAAATTAATGAAAATTAAGTTAGCCGACATCTAAAAAATTTAATGGTTTTTTTTATTAAAGAATTATTACAAAAAAATTTTTTTCATTTGTTAAAAACTTCAAAAACTATAAGTGCAATTTTTTAAAAATATTTTTTAGTTATAATTTAATAAATTAAGCAATATAAAAAAATCAAAAATGTCTGTTAACTTAATTATTATTTAAAATTAATAAGGTAAAAGCCCCAATAGATGATCATGTACCAGTATATGATCACTCCATGTATTTGTATACCTATATTTATGAATATAGATATACAAATACATGGAGTGATCATATACTGGTACGTGATCATCTATTGGGCTTTACCTATATAAAATGTTTTGCATACAATAACAGAGAGAAAAGCGAACGTAACGAAAATGGTTAGTACGTAGTCCAATAGAACAATAACAACCTAAGAAATAAGAAGGGAGAAGGGTAGAATAGTAGAATCATTGAAGACGAAAGGAGAGAGAGAACAGAGGCACACATAGACTGTACACTCATACTCATGAAGTATATGTACACCTACAATACATGTGGCTCTAATATAAGGGACGAGGATAATGCGGCACGACAAAACAAGTAGAGGGCAACGAGGGTGGTGTGAAGAGAGCAACCGGCGGTCGCACATGCGCTCATACACGCTTTGCGCTAAACACCGATTTCGATTTTAGTCATTCCCGGGTACGGCTTGTATTGGGGGAATCTGAGGGAATCGTTAGTTTGTCGAGGGGCAGTGTGCATATTAACTTGGATCAACAACATCCAATAATTCAACTTAAACAATTGCAATTGGATTATTTATTTAAAACTGTATTTAATCTTGCGCAGTAATTTTAATCATCAAGAAGATTTTTAGCATCAACCCTATCATCAAGATCATCTTTTATTTCTGGGAAGAAATAAATTAACCGTGATGTGATTGTTCAAGGATCCATGATTATCAACAATTGTTCTATTATTTTTAAAGAGTAAGTTAGTTATAACCTACGGTTGTCCACGTGTTTCTGAGTAATTTAAATTTAGTGATTAGATCGTATATTGTAACGACGTAGTCGATCGGCCATTTGCCGAACCGGTCAATCATTTATCTTGCGAATAGGCTAGCTTGTAAATTCTCCCCTCAAAAAAATGTCTATTCACTATAATTTAATTCTGAAAAATAGTAGTTGGATAATTTATTATTATTTGTAACGCTTCATTGTTTTTGTTTATATTTACTGTTATTGTTAGTACTCATTACTATTATTTATATTTATTTAAACTTAAAAATAAATTGAATGACTATTTGTTAGTTTATAGTAACTCATATCGTGTTTAGTCGGTCGATATAGCATACGATGATCGAGTGTGAGATACATATTATGTATAATACCACTGTTCATACTTATGACGCTCGGTATTAATGTGATTTCATGATTTAATTGTATGCACTTTTTTTATTTCACATATTATAATTTAATATTGATAAATATTGTTATTAAAATTTTTTAAAATTAAAAAAAAAATATTTTTATAATTAATGATTGAG
Source organism: Cotesia glomerata (assembly GCF_020080835.1). Lineage (NCBI taxonomy): Eukaryota > Metazoa > Arthropoda > Insecta > Hymenoptera > Braconidae > Cotesia > Cotesia glomerata. The sequence continues at coordinate 25,747,233 of NC_058160.1, forward strand.
AAAAAATTATTTTTATTTACAAAAAGTATTTTGTTGAGTTGATCAGTGTTAGCTGATTGGGATTTTAAATAAATTTAAATAGATTCTCTAAAATCAGTGTTGTGACATACATTATCGAGAATTCGAACACTTGAATCGAAGAGTAGCTCACGGTGTTGATAATAATAGCATATATATAGTAGACGAAATACGAAATGAATATTTGGGTAAAGTAAACTAATAAAATGAGTGCGGCTGCGCGCATTTAAGTACTCCCTCTACAAATTTTTATCTTGTTTTGTTATTTTTAATAGTAAATTTTATTAAATTTATCGATAATATTTGTTATTTGGAAAGCTGATTTAAAATGTACATAAATACTCCTAGGTACATAAAGTTGTTGACAAAAACAGTGGACGACCGGTTTTTACTAAACCTTTTTGATACTATTTATTTTCAGGTCAATTGACCTTAGTATCGAGGAAATGTTTTTGGTCAGTAGATAAATAAAAAAAAATTTTAATCTCTAGGAATCAGGCATCGAAGCGGAATAATAAAATCCAGAATAGAAGAGGAAGCTGAGGACTAGCCGGTTAAAAAAAATTAAAAAAACTGGAGCTTGGTATTCAGTATAACAGTTTGGCGAGTAAATAATTGGAATGGCATCCAGTGGTGGAGTATTTGTAAGTGGAACCACTCCTAATAAACTTGGGTCGCGTTATCACAGTTTGAGTGATCAATTGTCAAAACGTCTGTTGCAAGATAAATTGGAGAATTCTATGAAATATGAAGTTGACGATGAGGAAGAAGATGATGACTATATTGACGGTGATGATGAGTCTTATTTGAATGAAATAAAATTACCGACTACTGCATTTCATCAGCAACCAGCGACCAGAGTACGTTCTCACGCTCGCAGTCTTAGAGCAATGGCTAATCCAAGTGCTGTTTGGGCGCACTTTGATTTATGTGTCGAAGATCCACTTCGGGCTCAATGCCGTATTTGTGGATCTGTTGTTGTACGAGGTGGTGCTAATCCTCGTCAATGCGGGACCACTAATCTTCATCGGCATCTTAGGGTTCATCATGGTGGCAGGCTTATAGGCAGACGATATCACGGTAAACTTATTTAATATATCATATATTTATACTCAAACTAATCACAGTTTATATAATTGAATAACAACTTGGTATCAATTTTATAATTTTTAGTGTTACAATCTCATACTCAAGGATACTTGACAGAGCAAAAGCCAATGAGATTACCACCACAGTCTGTGATTCGTCAGCAAGCGAAAAATACTACATCTGCGACAAATTATGAATCGCAGCAACAACAGCAAAACCAAAAGACTCTTGTTTTTAAGACACTTCCTCTGAAAGTTAAACAACCGATATCATCGGCTTCTGGTAAAACGCAACCAAAATCACAGCCGACTGTTAAAGTACCTCATAATACTACTTTTCCTCAACAACCTACAGAGGTAAGGAATAATTTAAATCAATGACTGCGTTCAGGTTTACTAAGTTCTGAGCAGGGCTGACTTCATCTACCAAAAAATTAATTTTAGACACACTTCAATAAATATACTTTGCATTGTTTTATTAGAGATTTTTTAAAAAAATAATATAGTTACTTAAAGGATCAATTTTTCAACCCCGGGTTTAAGTATTTTATCATTGTGAATATATCTATATATAATATAGATATTTAGATATATTCACAATGATAAAATACTTAAACCCGGGGTTGAAAAACTGACCCTAAGTTGTTGCTACAAGATATGCTAAGATCTGCCAAGAACTTAGTAAACTTAAACGCCGCTAATCGCTTGATTTTATAATAGTATATTGTGTGACTAGGGATGAAACAAAACGATTTCAAACCAGAGTGAAGTTGCTTGCTCGAGCGAAGCGAGGGCTGGCATCACTCGGTCTGAAATCGTGTTTCATTCCGCGTCACCCATATTTTTCATATAAGTTGCATTAAAAATCCTAGTTTCTATGTCTGGAGCCAACCAGAACTAGATAGTTTTAGACAAATAGCGAAAATACCATTTTATTATAAAACTTATTAAGAAAATTAAAAACTGCAATTCAAGAAAGTAATGGTTTATTTTTTATTAAATATTATTTGTAAATTGAATAGTTTTCTTTTGTCAATTTTATTTATGCTTTGCAACAGAATTATAATATGTCAGTACTAGGGTGTGCCAAAATGTAACTTCCTTGATGGACCTCTTAAAATTGGAATTTTGAGTTCTGCTTTTAACAGGAGTTGTGTTTGGGCATTTCCTGACATATTTTAAGCGTCAGGGATTAATTTTATATTCATAGAATTTTTTAACAGGAATCTTGTTTGACCAAATTTTTAAATTTTGAAATTTCAGCAAAAATGCCTAAACAAAACTCCTGTTAAAAAATTCTATGAAAATCAAATAAATCCCTGACGCTTAAAATATATCAGGAAATGCCCAACACACAACTCCTGTTAAAAGCGGAACTCAAAATTCCAATTTTAAGAGGTTCATCAAGGAAGTTATATTTTGGTACACCCTGGCTCAGTACAGTTAACGGTTAGAATGACAATTATAAAGGTATAAAATAAACAATAGTATATTACACACCTAGGGAAGTAAAGTAAGAAATGTCTCAGATCACATGTAATTGTTGGCCGAGGGGAAGCCGAGGTCAACAAACATGTGATCTGAGGCTTTCTTATTTACTTCCCGTGGAGTGTATACTATTTTTTTGCTCGACGAAGGCAGAAAGAGGCAACTTCGTTTAGCGCAGCGGGCCGAAAGTTGACGCTTTCTGCCCGTCGAGCAAAAAAAGATATTTTAATAGGATTTAAAATAAAGCTGCAACTTTATCTCGCGGGCAGAAAATTATCATTTTCTGCCCGGCAACAGACGCATTGGTCTGAAATTGTTTAGTTTCGGTTGGCTTAACAGGCATTGAAACTCGCATTTTCAATGCCGGTTATAAGAAAACTAAAATAAAAAATATGTTTGTTATTTTTTTTAGGTTTGTTTGAGGTGGAATAGTTACCACAGTAATATGCAAAACAGTTTCCCATCGCTTTTAGACTCCGAAGAGTTTGTTGATGTGACTCTTGCCTGCGAAGGGCGATCTCTTAAGTGCCATAAAATGATATTATCTTCGTGCAGCGATTATCTTGCTACTTTGTTACGTGAAAACCCATGCCAGCATCCTATTATATTGATGAAGGATCTAAAGTTTTGGGAAGTTGAAGCCCTTGTTAAATTTATGTATCGAGGAGAAGTTAATGTCGCTCACGACAAGCTTCCTCAATTACTTAATGCTGCCGAAGCTCTGCAAGTTAAAGGACTGGCTGGGCCTTGTCCATCTCAGGTATTTTATTTTTTCATAAAAAAAAAAAAAAAAAAAAAATAATGATAATTATTATTGATGATATTTTTTTGGTTTTAGAGTAAAAAACCACCAAATCTATTACCTCAGTCCAAGAAAACACAATCGACGCCAACACAGGCATCAAAACCTACACGCGAAACCAAAGAATCTAAAACCTCAAAATCAGCACCCACATCAACTAGTCCAAAACGCGTGCCAAAACGTCAACATCCAGACTCTAAAGATACAATCAAACCATTCACTAAAATCCGTCTCCAAAAAATGACATCACCTACCTCATCACTACCAAGAGTTAAACTAGAACCACCTGATATTCCACTAAGTCCGACAGAAATGTTCTCTGATAATAATGATGACAGTTCAGCGACAAATTACGAGCATTTAATGAGCATGCATGAAGACGACCCTGGAGGAGATGAGCAAATAGAAAATACTGATGGTGATATTGAATTTTGTTCACTGTCTGGACCATCGGATCTCAATGACGGTGACGAAAATATGGAATTTGTACCAACAGACTTTTTGGATCAGGAACAAGATATCGTTGAAGAAGTTGAAGGGGATGAAAGCAAAAGCAGCAATGAAGAAACAAGTGCCAAGGATATTGGTTGTAAAGATATTGATGATGAAATCGATGGTGGAGTCGGCATTAAAAATAATGATGATGATGCTCATGAATGTAATGATGAAGTTACGTAGAGATTTCATTAACAAAGTGATATAAAAGACACTTTTCTTTCGAAATAATATTTATTCAAAAGGTACAAATTGATGTGTTAGATTTAGTTTTGCTTCTTTTTTAATATTAAACTATAAGTCAATAACTCTTTATGGCATTTAAAAATTTGCACTTAGTATTGATGAGTTTCGGATATTCTAATGATTATTTATTCTATTTTGAATATAAAAATTTTTGTTACCTTTATTTATATTTTTTATTTCTTAAAAGCATGCGTTTGTTGAAAACTCTTGTATAAAATTTAATAATCAAATAATTTGATCAGTAAAATGTTTATTTTGTCCTTAAAAGAGTTATAATTTATAAGCTTTTTGCTATAATTATTATCTACTTAGATTATTTTTGAATCAAATTGCTTTTGTGATATTGTTTTTTTCTACGATAGTCACACTTCCAAATAATAAATACTTTATAACCATAAATAACTTTTTTAATGGAATATTATTTTTTTTCCAAGTAAAGAATCATCTCAGGATCATTATAAATATACTCAAAAAATAAAACCTTCTGTAATTTTAAAAATATTTTATTTTTAACATATTTACGAGTGATCTGTAAAAAATGTTGAACTAAATTTAGAATCGTAAAACAAAATATTTACAATTACTGTCTCTAGTATATAATTCTTTATTATAGTTATAAAATTATACACTTATTGAAATGAATTAAAAATAAATATATTTAACAGTCTACTTGATAAATTTTATATAAAATAATACAATATATTTGTAGAAAAAAAAAAAAAATTAAACGTATGATGCATTTACATCAATATTGATGTAACTATTATTTAATAAGTCATTAAATTTTAGGTAATTTAGTCTAAAATTTTAATTTATTATCACGTCTCTATTACTGAATAAGAAATATCGGATTAATGTTTGATTTAAAAAAAAAATACTGTCATATATATGTAAAAAATAAATATAAAATTTGAAAGTTTATAAAATTTAATTTTCTTATTTGAAATTAGAATTTCGGTATAAAAATAGGTAATTAATAAAAATGAAAAATTAATTTTTATCAGTTTTTAATAATTTAAATATTGGCGCCATTTTTAAATTCGCGGGAAAAGTAGTCCGCCATCTTATCAACCCGAGCGTAGTATTCAGTATTGGTTCAGCATTCAACAGAAAGAGACGCAGTATACGGTACGGGTAATGTCGCGGCTATCTTACCCTACGTTCTTCGTTATACATTCGAATAAAATGTTAAACTAATGATAAATAATGATTTCTATTAATTAAAGAGACATTTTATGAATTCTTGACACAATTTTCAGTAAATTAGTCCAAAGTCCGGCTCATTAACGTTTTTGTTCAGTTAAAGTTATATATATGTGTTAAGTTTATTGTTTAAAATAATTTAATTGAAATGACAAATTGTATCAATCAAGTGTCAAGTGACAATTAGTAAACGTTTAAAAAATGCAAATGTTTTGATTCAACAATTGGCGGCAAATGGAGTATTTTTTTTTCATCTTCTCTAGCCGTACGATAAACTTTTCAACGAATTTTTTTCTCGTCAAGGTTTGTGCATGAATTACATACATAATTATTTTTTATTTTATTGTTATTAATAATTGTAAAATTTCAAAAATATTTTTTGTGCATTTCTATTTCAATAATTAAAAAAAAACTCAAAGCGCTCATAATCAGAGTTTAGTTTTGAAGTTAGTGACAGTTTTGTAACTTGTTGAATTGTTTTTTACGAGTACAAATATTTACTCTTATTTATTTGTTCGTTTCAAATTATAACAAATATAGAAAAAAAAGAGTAATTTAAATGGCGGTTATTTTTAGTTTTTATCTTTAAAATATATGAGATATATTTTGCCTCATTTATTTTTGATTATGTCCGTCTCAGTATTACCTTTATACGCCATCTTTGATTGGTAAAAGTAACTATCATGTAAAGGTAATTCCACAATTCATAATAAACAATTATTATTTAAAAATTTATAAATAAATACTTTAAATTTATAATATAAATAAATAAAATAAAAAAAAATAAATAAAATGTATTAAAAATATAAATTTTTTAAAACTTGTCAATTAATAAATAATTTTTTTAATAGCAATAAAAATTTCTCTTGTATCTAAAACGTGATTGGTGATTGATTGATTGCTGGTTGGCTGGCTAACCTCTGCACTTACGACGTGCTTATTGAAAAATAATTCTTATTGTGGTTGTAGCCATATTGCATAGACGCGATCTGCATTGTAGAATAAATACAAGTACAAGCAATTATAGACCTATACATGCCCTGTGATATAATACTCTGAAATATTAAACAAATAGTAATTTTTTAAAATTATGATGATTAATTATTATATATTCAGCCGGTGTACGCTCAGTTCTTAAAAGTTCTTAATCAAGATGAAATTAATAATAAATACCACGCATATCACAGTGCTGTGAGGTAAATAAACTCTAAAACAACACGGAGACGGACATTTTTAAGGTTAACACGACCACTCATTTTATAGAAAAAAAATAATTTGTTTTTATTAATTATTTAAAATGAATTTTTCGGAGCAAAATGGTATTCAAGGATTACCACAGTTTTCGGAAATAACATCACGAGCGAATTTTATATCAAGTTCTAATTTTACAACGACTTCGGCTCAGTTACTTGGTGTTCAGAGTTCTGTTTACACAACTACGACATCGAGTGATTCAGGAAAACAAACTATTTTGGTAATTATTTGTTATAATTTATTTATTAAAATTTATTTTTTGAATCAGTAGGTAACTAAAATTATTTTTTCTTTTTTCAATAAAATTATTCATTATAGTTTTAAATATAATTTTTAATTTACTCATGAATTATTTTTTATATTTATGTATTTATTTGTTTATAACTCTTAACATTTAGATATTGAATAATATTGAAATAAAAATATTTTACAGACAAACCATGCCAATAAATATCCAGGGTCATTATTATGGTCAAACTCAAACGCTCTGATGCAGTTGTGTGAAAAGCAAGCTCTTCAAACAATAAACATTCCGAACTATAGTCAAAATAATTCACTGCTCAGTGTTGGTGGTACGTCGTCGAACAGTTTACCGGTGAGATTATTACCAAATATGTATTTGCCCACAACATCGCAACCTGATACCACAGTAAATGTTAAACAAGAAGATGTGAATGGTGGTGCAAGCAACGCCAATGTCAGTAATGATGATCAACCGCACAGTATCCAACAGCTGCAAAATGCAGCTATGGCAGAGTATTTTCAAAAATTACAAGCTGGTAAACTACCACTGGCTACATTGCAGCAATTAATTAAAATACAGTCCGAGCCTATGAAGAAAGACAAATCTGATGTTGAGGAAGAGAGAAGTGAACAACCGCAAAACAATATTCTCAATATTCCATGTGTTCCAGGTTTTCGTAACAATTTACAGAATGTAAATCCATATTTAAATTTAGATCAACTGGCGGGAAGTATTAATCCAACTGACTTGAATATTCATATTGAGACTGATCCAATGACCAGCAGTAGTAGTAGTAGTACTGCAACAGCGGTACAACCGCCTATGAAAGTTGAACAGCAAATTCAAACAGATTCACCTAAAACTGAACGTAAAACTAAATTTCGTGCTAAACTCGGTGAAATTAAAATTGCAACATCTATTGACGGTTCTCTTCTTTACTGTTGTCCTGAATGTAATATGTTTTTTCAAGAAAAATTGGATATTGATCAACATATTCAAATTCATCTTCAGGTAAGCTTTTTCATAGTAATTTTCATTATTATTATTAATTTTGTATCACGATTGAATAACTGCAGACAAAATAACCGAACGACAAAATAACCAAACGACAAAATAACCGTTTAAAGGAATATTTACGAAAAATTCAAATGTTCAGTATGAAATTTCCGTACTTTATTTATTAGCGCATACAATAACTATACGGAAAAGAGTAAACTGTAATATTCACTCGGATTCCGGTTAATTTTTATAGTTTCAAACAATAAAGCGGACATCAGGGTGGCAAAAATATAAATATTACAGAACTTAATGTAGAAAGTATAAAAGCCACAATTTATAATTTAATATCTACAATAAGTGATTAGTAGCTGTCACTATAGTAAATAATGACTCTTTCATCTTAAAAAATTACAGTTTTAAACAGTAAAAATTGCCATCTCAATATATAGTCCATATTATGAGGAGAAGAGGAACTCAGATGAAAGAGAAGGGGGTCTCACTCTGGGAGAATTTAATATTTGAAACAGTAAAAATTATACTTTTAAAATAAACATTTTACCAGTCCAACCAAGTTAATTACAGTTTGATTTTTAGCATTGCGTTTAAAATTTACCATTTTACTTTGTAAATATTGACGTTGCTTGTATTAGAAATTTACTAATTTTATTTTATACTTTTTACATATCATAAGATCATTTTTTAGGTACGAAATGATAAATATCAAAGTTTGAATTCTTAATTATTATACTTTAACATTTTAGACATTTATATAGCAAATATTACTGTTTGAAATAGTATTTTCTTCCATATAAAGAGTTAATTGCAACGTTTAAATGGTAGATATTATATAGTGAATAGTAAAATCACGATTTTACTCTTTGAAATGGTAATTTTTAGCAGTTGATCATTTCTTATTATAAATCGACTGTTATTTATTACAGTTTACTTTTTTTCGTGTAGCTCAAGTGTTGGTCTAATTTCGAATAAACACACACAAAATAACTACGGATTTTTCATAAAATTTGATGTTTTAGATAAATTCTGGATATATTTATGTGTCACTCGTACAATCACAAAAATTGTCATGAAAACTTTGAATATAGTATTAATTTAATGCTTAAGTGGAATTTATTGAAAAAAAAAAAAAAAAAAAAAACAATATTTTTTTTTTAAGGTATGGCAATAACTAATTAATTTTTATTAAAATTTCAGGAACGTAAGTATCAATGCAAAGAGTGTGGTGCAATGCTAAAAAGAAAAGAACATTTAGACCAGCACATGCGAGGTCACTCGGACGAAAGACCATTCAAGTGTCTGGTCTGTCAGAAAGCATTTAAACGAAATGAGCATTTAACGAGGCACTTTGTGATCCACTCAGGAGATAAAAATTTCACGTGTAACATTTGCCAGAAAGCATTTTCGCGCAAGGACCATTTAAATAAGCACACACAAACACATTTGGGCATCAGGCGCGGAAAAAGTAAAAAGGATGTAGTGCCGATTGAAGTGAAAGAAACCATCGAACCAGTCGGGGATGTTTTAAAACATGACTTGAGCTATATATTAAAAGATGGAACATTTATCAAACAAGAGCCGGCCTCTTTCTTGCAACATATACAAAATTTACACAAAGATCAGCAATTGAGTCAAACTTTTTCCGCATACAAAGAACAAGCTTTAAAGGAAAACGGGATTCATCAACAACCGGCTGTAAATATGAATGAAATTTTGCCTCAAAATACGAGGTATTTGATGCCGTCTTAGTGTATTAAATTAAAAAGTAATTTAAATATGCTTTCAAAGAAATAATTTTTTTTTAATTTACATTTTATTATTTATTACGTCGAAGCTATTGAATTTTTCATTCATCATTAATAACTAGTACGTGTACGTTGATTATTATTTTATACAATTAATATTTAATAGTTCGTATAATAATTTTTTAGGAAATTTTTTATGAGACAAGTAATTTTTTTCGAACTTTTTTTTTTTAATGTAAATGTAGATTAATTAAAGCAAGTATGAGAGTAATGGTTCAAGGTAGAGTGGGCTTTACAATTGATGTTTTAATATTAGGAGACAATTGTCTATAGTTCGTTATAAATACGAAACTGACTGCACCATTGGCTGTGACCAGCTTCATTGTAGGTTGCTTTGCCGATTGTTCACTTAGAACATTTAATGTGCCACTACGTAACGGTGATTTTTTTTATTTAAATGTTATTTTACTACGGACAAATTGAGTTTTAGTTATTTATTTTTATTTCTTAATATCAAAAATTAATCAAGTATTTTTTTTACTTTTATAATTTCATTAATTATTAAAAAGTATTTCATTTTTTTTAAGTTAAGTATTGTAGAGTTAATAATAATTTTTAGACATTTTTTAGAATCTTACGCGAGAGCATTTTTTTACTACCCATTATTTTTTATCATTATCATTAATATATTACCGGTTTATCCATTGAATTAATCAAAACATAATTTTCGCGTACAAATTATTATAAACATAAATGACTTTAAAATAATTTATAATTTAATTTATTTAATTTATCATGAACTATTTAAGAAAAAACGATTGATTTTAACAGTAGGCATTTTTCTTGTGGTAATTTAAAATTTTTATTTAAGTATTATAGTCACTGCAATGCAGTAGGAGTGAATTATAAACCAAGCAATCTATTTGTGGTTTATGATACTGTAAGACTAGTTAATTTTTATAGGTTTTTTTATTAACCATAATCTAGTCTACAGTCTTAAGATTTATAAGGAAATAATTAAAATTGCTATCAAGGAGGATGAATATTTATTTTACTCTGCTTACAGTTAAATTACCTAATTCAAAAGAATATTAATAATTTTTCATTGCATACTTCAGAGTACAATTTTTGTAATTAAAAATTTAAGTTTTGATGATGTGTGTAGAAATATTAGATTAACTTGAATTAAAATTTTATGGTAAGCTTTAGAATTGTAGACTTTTAAAAATTGTAAGACCAAGTGTAAAATTGTTGGATAAGAATTAGTGTTGGTTGTTTTCATAAAGAAAAAGTCTAATAATTTTTTATACACATCTTTTATCGATCTCTTTGATTGTATTCTGATGTATGTAATTTGAAATAATAAATTGTTAAATTTGCAAATTCAATGATTAGTAGTGTGTTTTAATAGTTAAAATTTATTTTAAATATTGTAAAATTTTACGTGAAAACAGTGGAATAATTACATTAATTTGTATATACCTAAACTACTTAAGTATCTAAATTATAATGATCAACAGTAAAATTTCGGGTAATATTTAAAAATGATAAATAAAAGTGACTCAATTGATCTTCCTGCAGATATAAAAAATTTCCATATCAATTACAGTATTTTAAACATTTTAATAAATAATCATAAAAATATTCCAATTAATGTTAATAATATGACTGCAATAACGACAACTTTGTCGCGACGATTGTATCTTCTTCCATATCACTAACCATCGATAAATTGATTATTAAATACTGAATAATGTTAATGACATTTTTAATAATTAAAAATATTATTTAGATTTATGATTATAGATATCTCAAGATTTAAAAAAATAAAAATCATAATAGACTTCACTTAGTAAGTAGTTAATTTTTAATTTTTGTGATTATTCAAAAAAATATACGAACAAAAAGGAGTAGTTTATTGGAAGCTTATAGAAGTTTTATTTATTGTGATTTTTACTTATTTAAATATTTACAGTTGATAATCTTCCATTAAAATATTGTGAAGAAAACCAAAGACTTTGCACATAGTTTAATGTCAATACGCTAAACTTGATTATTTTTTCATTTTTTTTTTTTTTTTTTAGTAATTATTTGAAAAATATTTATTCTTTGTAAAAAGAAATTTTAAGTAACCAATAATATGATCAACATATTTTTTTTAATTGAAATAAAAAAAGGAAGAACGATTGAATTATACAATTATAAAATAAACCGATGAGTGTGAAATGTAAAGGATATTAATTGCCAAAAAGAATATTAAAATAACAAAAATAATAATTAATAACATTAATGATTATAAATGAATATAAAATAATATGTATTTTTCAAACCGAAATATTTTTGAATAAAATAAATGAATAAAAGATTAATAAATATATATGCATATATGTGTAATAATCTATACATGTTACGTACACCTATTAAAATGAAAATGTGATTTCGTAATGAGTTTAATAGCACAAATTCAATTGTGTTAATATTAATGTCGTAATACATAAATTATTTATATATAAAATAGTATCGATTAAATTTTATTTATTAAGTACAACGATTACACAAATTTACCACAATTTAATTGATTTATCATTTAATTAAATATTTTTAATTGAATTTAAAACACTCGAATATTGAGTAAAACTAGGCTAGCAAACAAATTAATTATTTTTTTGAGCAAATGCTGAGTAGGCTTGATGTGTGTAACTGAGAATGGATTCAAGCCACTTGGCAAAAGCACGAACAACAGCAATAGGAAATTGAAAGCTCGATTGTGATGGTGTGACAGCTTCAACTGATCTATCAATATTCTCATTATCAATTTCTACTTGACTCAATGGTTCTACAGTCTCTACATCATCCGGCCATTCATCATCTTTCGATATGCGAGATATTGAACTTTCATGTGTTGACATTAAATTTTCTTCCGGGTACAATCTAATGTATAAATTTTTGTTCATATCAATTTCACTTTTCTTATTACTATTATTATTTTTAAAAACAATGTGATTGAATAGTGGCAACATCGGTGTAATTAATCTATCGTGATTTTTATTATTTGAATTTTCAGTAGCCCATGATTTGTCATCGGCAATTATTTTTTCAACATTACTGACATTGTCGGGTCTGTGAAATATAAAGTCATAAGTTGCTCGTAATTTTCCAAAAAATTTATCCAACGGGTTAACTTGACTAGTGCGTTCTTTGAAGGCAACCCAGTCATCCAGTGGCACTAATTTTGTTATTTGAGGTGAACCATTTGTTTTTAATAAATTTATCTATTTAATTAAATTACATATTAATAATATTTATTTTTTTATCATATCGATATTAAAAAAAAATAACTTACGGAAAATATAAAAAACAAACTTGTGATAAAATTCATATTTATTTTACAATATTCGTAATAATGAATTGTTTGTATGACTCTTAAAGTGAAACATCGATGATTACTTTTGCAGTATAACTGAAGGACTTATCGACCGTAAGACATTTTTATATCAAGGAGATTGACAAAGGCGTCGATTTTAATATTTTCTTATATGATAGACACAACAATTGACACTTGAAATAAAATGAAAAATTTTATTTAATAATTCTGCGCCAATGTCTTCGGCCCAAATATTCAATGCAGGATTGCCTAATGAATTTTGTACTCTTGTCACGTAGGGTGACTTCGTTATAGTGCATTACACAGTTAATATAATATATTGTAATATAATATAATATCTATGATGTTTTGGTTTCCAATTCAACAGAATGAAACCGATAGTTCCATTGAGAAGCACAATGAAAACTATTTTAATTAGGCGGTTTATAATAGAACTTTATAAAACAATACAGACAGGTAAAAGCATATCAAATTGCGACTCGGTTGAATTTATTGTAAATATACACACATTCATGTTTCACATTTAATCATTGATGAATTCCCTCTTTAGTAGGGATCGAGGACAATAGAACTCCGAAGCATTTATAAATATTTAGTTTAGTGACTTAAATTGTTTTTTTTTATTTTTTAAAATTTTTTTACGCTTATTTTATTTTGAAGAGTTGCGTTGTGAGATATTTATTATTCATTAAGTTAGAAGTGCACTGAGAAAAAAAGTTTTAAGGATTTAAGTTATACATTTTAAACGATAAACATTTGTTTTTCATTTAACGTCAACGAGGTACTTGAGTAAATTTTTATAAAGTTGAGTTTTTGTTTTTGTTAGGATAACATTTTTTTGTCTTTAAAGATCATATCTATAGAGAGATTATTTACTCGCTCTGATTTTATTTAGCAGTTATTCAATTAAAATATTTTTTTAAAATTAATATTACAATAAAAGAATTTATTTTGTTAATCTATATTATTAAGAGAATAAGAAAAATTTTGTGTCTAGGATAGTCATATAATAAAATCGGTTTTTTTAGTGAAATTTAGTGTCATTGCAAAGGTATTTACTTTAATTGTGCCTTTTCAAGGTTTCATATCATTCTCACCGATAGTCAATTTATTATGATAAGTATTTAGGCTGCATTCAAAAATGCTTTATCTCTAGATACATAATTGAGAAATGACCTTGTATCTTGTGAAATATTGACATTTTTAAAGATATAAGCTCACCCTGCACAGTAAAAAAATTTTCGTAAAATTTAACACAAATATTTGTGTTACTGACTGTTTTTACACAAACTAATGTTAATTTTACATTCTAATGTATTAAATCAACACATGAGAATGTGAAATTCTACACACTAGAGTGTAATTTTATACACAAAAATTTTTACACTTTACACATTGACGAAAAATTTTTTACTGTGTGACATTACACTCATCGAGACCTTTCATTTGAGTACCTGCATCAATTTTTCATATATTTTATATATTTATGTATATCAATATATGAAAAATATATCAAAATGCATATGGGTACTCAAATGAAAGCTCTTGATGAGTGTAACATCGGGATGAGCTTATATCTTTAAAAACGTCAACAGTTAAGAAAGTACAGTGTAATTTAACAGATATCTTGTAAATTATTGACATTTTTAAAGATATAAGCTCATCCCGACATTACACTCATTGAGATCTTTTATTTGAGTACCCACATCAATTTTTCATATATTTATATATATCATACATATGTATATATGAAAAATATATCAAAATGCATGTGGGTACTCAAATGAAAACTCTCAATGAGTGTAACATCGGGATGAGCTTATATCTTTAAAAGCGTCAATATTTAAGAAAGTACAGTGAAATTTAACGAAAGTCATTATTTAATAAAGCAAAATTTTAATTTTTTATAGTTCACAAGTCACGGCAGTCACATAATGACTGTAAGGTTGCTAGTTATTATTAATTAATTTGAAAAAATAAGTTATATGTTGTTCCACGAATTTTGTTGGTCTTTTTAGAGCAACTAAAAAATAACTTATCCGCATTGAATTTATATAATAAAAAAAATTATTTTTTCAATAAAATATAATGATTCTATTGATCTTCTCAAGCGCTTACATTTTTTTATCATTTTCAACATAAATCGAGTTAAGCGTTTGAATATAACATCAAAGTTTATTTTCGTTTATAAAAATTCATACCGCGAATAAATAATTCAAAAGTGCAATAAGCTTCGGGCATCAAGAGCTTTTGAGTGCTGTATGAATGATTTACATGTAGATCGGTCAATTACTCCCGAAAATGGAATAATATAATTGCTTACAAACATATTCTCTGAATAAGTAAAAGCACTCAAACATTCAAATGTTTCACCAAAATAACTTTACAAATTAAATTTACTCGCCCATTAAAATATTGGTTTTTCAGAGTAATAATAAAACTTTTAACAAGCTCAAACATATATTTGAAAGTACGTATTAACTAAAAAAACATACAAATTTATTAATGAAAGTTTATTGATTATAATTATAATAATGTAACAAAGAGAATGAAAAAATTGAAGATGAAAAGAATGGAAATGAGTATGGATTTGAAATAAAAAAAATGAAACATGTTATGACTTATAATTTATAATATTGATTAAGGGTTGAAGCGTAGTGGCAGCAGAAGTCTAAGGTCTTTATTAATTTCACTGGCGGGTTCTTTGAGTTCTTTGAGCATTGCAGTGACCTTGGTCTTGGCATCGTCTCTAGTGACGTCGTTGTGCTCTAAGATTTTTTCCAAGAGCTTTTGAAGCTGCGGCCCTATTCCACCTTCCGCGGATGTTTTAAGGGTCTTCAGAACTTCATCAGAGTAACCAGAAAATTTAGCAAAGCCTTGCTTTCTCGCGTCTTTACTCAGTGCATCATACAAAAGGGCTAACTGTTGAACGGAACACTTAGGAGGTATCTTGGAACGTCTCAGGTAGGTCGATAGACTTGGTCGTGGAACTTGCGTTACTTTTTCGCCTAGTAATGTGAACCTGAATAATCAAAATTTATTAGTCATTATTTAATGGTAAAAGACCAACCGCATCTGGTAATAAATTATTTAATAATTAGAAATCAATTTTCTGGCTATTTTATAATCCACGGATTTGAGCGGGTGCTATTAACGCGAGTTACTAGGTTATTTGGTTCGTGATATTTTTTATGGCCGTTCAAATATTTAATGATTACCTACGTTACTATAAATTATTTTTGACGTGATAACGTCTTATAAATTGATGAATACCGACAGCGCACACGAAAAAATGTAACGTTCCGCCTGAGCCTGTGCGTGCAAGCGAGAGCGCGCAACAAACGATAGAGAGGCCCAAGCATTGGCTTGTGTCACATATATCTCTCTTTTCGCGAGACGTCAGAGCTAGCAGTTAGAACACTGGTCTATAACTAATTGTTCGTGATTATATTTAAACAAATTATTTAAATTAAATTTTCAAAAACTGTTAATAATATTTGAAAATTAAAAATTAATGTTTTTAAATAGTTTCAAAAAAATTTATGTCAAATTATATCAGATTATTATTGTTGATAATATTAATGATTGTTAATCAATATTATTAATTATAAATAAATAAATTAATAATAAAATAATAAAATAATTAATATTAATTAGAAATAATGATAATTATATCAATTATCAAATTATTGTATCAATTTTTAGTTAACAATGTATCAACAAGTCCATTTTTTTGTTAAAATAATTTTTAAATATTCAAAATTTTTTAATTTTTAAATACAAAATAATGATAATTCAGTGATAATAATTCAATTCAATTCATAAAAGTATGCAATTTTTCATCAACGTTTTTTTATAACGTTATCACGTAAAACTATCGTCCGTAAACCGACTTTACAGACAACTAATTTTTTTTTTCACTTTTGTGGTAGCAAAAAAAAATCTGCATGTTCCGCAGAATAAATGTGCGTCTAAAAGTTTTTTTTAACATTTTCAAAATTAAAAAAATAATAAGTATATTTTATGTGATCAATAATCAAAAAATATTAAAATAATATTTTTAAATTAATTTTTTATTGTTTTAATTTATTTAAAAGTTAAAAAAAAGTCTTCCAATTTCTCCAGAATGTTTGTTCATCTTAAAATTTTACTCATAAAAATTTTAAATTTTTATTCTAGTTTTTTCAGCTTATTTTCCTGCCTTAGCTTCAATAATTGACTCTTATAGTTGTCTTGAAAGTTAAGCAGATTATTTCGCTATTGAGAGTGGCTGTTACACTATGAAGTGTTTCGATGAATAGATAACAATGTAAATCAAACAAAGCTTAATATTTTCTACGTCTTCACTGTATAAAGTTTACATTGTACTTAAATTGCAATTATTAAAAACAAAAGTACAATTATTTTTTTAAATAAATTAAAAAGTCTGCTTAAACTTTAATCCTTAAAAGTATAATAATCTATAAACTGCTTCTTAATTAATCACTATAAAAGTTTCTCTGAAACTTAACCATTAAGACAAAGTATCTTTAAAATAATAAACAAAGTTTACCTATTTTCTTCATTCTCTTCTTCATCGCTTTCATCGCTAGA
Organism: Cotesia glomerata; assembly: GCF_020080835.1. Taxonomy (NCBI): domain Eukaryota; kingdom Metazoa; phylum Arthropoda; class Insecta; order Hymenoptera; family Braconidae; genus Cotesia; species Cotesia glomerata. The sequence goes on from NC_058160.1 coordinate 25,764,808, forward strand.
CTCTCGAGACTCATTTGACTCAGATTCCTCAGAATTCTTACTTTTATTCTGGGGCTTCATGATACCATAAATTTCTTGAACGACGCTATCGACAGTAGGTTCTTTTTTTTTCTCATCCTTTTCATCTTTATCTTCCTCAGACGAGTCCTCTTCTGAAGACGATGATGACGCCGGCAAAGAACTGGGCTTATTATTTTGTTGAGTTTCATCGCTAATTGAAGCTGTAAAGACTGGATCGGTGAGTTTATCCTTTGAGTAATCTACCAGCGTAATGTCTTTTTCTGGTTGAGGAGTCTCTTGATGAACTTCTTGTTTCTCATGGCTTTCTTCAGGGATTTCGTGATTTGTCTCGGGGGTTCCATAATTTATTTCTGGGGTTTCTTCGCCCATTTCTGGCGTTTCATTGTCGCTTGAAGGAGTACTAGGATTGTCATTTGAATTAACCGTCTCAACAATCGATGCCTCTTGACTTAATACAGGCTTTTCTGTCGACGATTCTTCAATCGATGGAACTGTTGTTTCTGGTTGCTGTTGTCCCGGCTTATGAGAACTAGTAGTTGGAATTGTTGTTGTTATTACCGTCGTTGTTACTACCGTCGTTGGTATCATTGTCGTTTGCTCTACTTCTTCCACTTGAAGAGCTTTCAGCTGCTCAACCGCGTAAAAAATAACCTGAAGTTTAAGTAAAAAATTGTATGTTACCTTCATAAATCATGCTACTATATTTCTTTATTTTTTATTACTCGTATAATTTATATTACCTGCATCGCTGCTGGCAAATAAGAGTCCGAGTAAACTGGAGTTGAAAATGCTGGACTTTTTTTCGCCGGAATTGCGCTTGCCTGTATACAATTTTTTATTACATTTATTTATTTTATATTTATTCGATATTTCTTGTTAAGGAGAAAAAGCACTTTTTGCTTATACTAGGGAGTATATAATAAATTCATCGCTTTTTATATTTACGGAGGTACTTGTGAAAAAGAGGAGATGACTTAATAGATAAAAAATATTTATTTACTTAACGTTATTATTTATATTGTCCTTAAACTTTTAGATAAATAAAGTTAATAAATTCGATAAAATTATCGCTAACTGAATACATTATTGGGAATTTAAAAGTTTCAAGTTGTATTCATGAGCGTGGTTGAATAATTTTATATAGAATGTAAAAAAGTTATAAAGGGTGACAATTTTAGTCAATATAAATTGAAATTTTCTAAAGGTTATAAATTTTATTAAAAATTGCGTATTGAAAAACTGATTTCTCCCAAAAAAATTAAAAAAAAAACTTTCAATAAAAAATTAAAAATATTTATGAGAAGAGAATTTCACAATTTTAACCCTTTTAACATTATTATTTAAAATGGTAAAAACTAATATTTATTTTATTCATTACATATTTTATTCCCGTGCTTTTTAGCTTAAAATTTGCTCAGTTTTTTATGCTCTGTTTGTACATATTATTTTTTAAATTTATAATGCAAACATTACTTGATAAACTCGTTTTATTCAGCCTCAGAAATATTCTAAAGTATCTTATTTTTTTTATATTTATAAAGTATGAAGATATTAAAATATTGACGTATTAAAAAATGGATCAATAAATGTAAAAAGCTTTCATCTTAGCGCCGTGTCATTTAAGACTTTAGCCTCTGAACTCGATGCCTGATTCATTAGCGGTTATAGTGCCTTAGAAATATAAATATATATACTATATATTATAAACATCAAGGATAATTATCGGACAGGACGTTGATAAGTCCAGAAGCTACTAGTACAGAACTTGTCAGAATAAATCGGTGACCCAGTTTCTCGAATATGAACCTTGTTTAGTTACAGACGTGTCATTATCGAGGATGCTAATTGCATTTGACAGGAGGCTCTTGGGAAATCATACAAATTTATAGAATCTCAAGTGATAACTATTTGCAAAAAAAAATGTACTATTTATTTATTTTATGTTTGTTGATTTTTAATTTTCAATTATTGAAATCATTCCGACTAACATTTGACATGATTTAATTAATTAATTTAATTAATTAATGCTTCAATCATGATCAATATACGTTTTTTTTTTTAAACAAGAAAATCAATTAATATTCATTAAGCTGTCTATTAAATTAAATTGTTAAAATACAATTTAATTGTGCTATTAAAACTAATCGAGGTATCATTGTATTATATTACAAATTATAAAGTACAAAATTGTGAGAGTAAAGTGAATTTAATTTTTAATTGTTCTCTACAAAATATTGTTACTAGTGGAACAATTAAACTCAACTTTCTTGTTATGTTTCAAAGGGTCAGGAATTTCCTTAAATTAAACCGTCGTAATTACAATTATTATTATTGTTATAAGCTTACCTCTCGGAGTATTAATAAAATGAACAGCAAATAAGTTTTCATGATTTTGTTAAGTAGTTAATTGTTTTAAATTTAAAAATAAAGAATTAAAGTGAAGGAACAGTAAACTTTGCCGGACGATCGGTAGACTAAGACTGAAGAGAATCGAAGAGTCAGTAACGGTTTGAGGTCTTCGGCATTGCCGCCGGTATCTGACAAACACATAGATTTATTCAAGACAACATGTGCATGTATTTATACCTATACATTTGTTTATCCATCCGTGTATTTAAATATTCGCATCTTTTAATCGGTGCACGTTATACACACTCGCTCGTACTCGTATATCCATGTAATATATTTTGTCTTATATCCTCTATTCAATTCTTTAGACATTCCTTTTAGACTGTTGACTGTTTAGCATCACATCTTTATTATGATTATGATTATATTATGGGATATGATTCAACTCTATCTACAAATTCGCAATGTAAGTTCAAGTTCTTTGCTGAGATATTTTAATTTTAAATTATTAAATTATTAAATAATTATAATAGTTTAATTTAATTTATAATTCAAAAATTACTGATAAAAATAATATGTTCAGTAGTTTTTTTTTACTTAAAGGAGTAGAAGTATATTGAGAAAAAAATTGAAAAGTCAATAATAGTAAAAAAAATAAATAATCAATAACGATGTACTATACATTTTAAAATTCTCCATATATATGAGTTTATAAGGAGGAAAATTCTCGAGGTTAAAACTTGATGACCTCGAGTGTTCAATTTTCCAGTACTCTAAAGCAATTTGAATAGTAAAAAGCGTAAAAAGCGAGCTGAGAGAAACGGTTCAATAAAAGAAGTAATACAAAGTAAAGTAATCTTGGGGAAAAGACAATAATCGTTAAATAGTAAAGCATATGGGAAAATAACTCTAAGCTTAACGCCCGTGTTACAAATAAAAACTTCATCAATTTATTTCGAGTATTTTATTTTTTTAATCGTTACAAATAAAAGTAAAATTCCATGGGGTATATTGCCGCCAGTTGTTTCAAGGCAAGTCACTACAGGATTTCAAGTGACTATGCCTGACCGGTTTATGATTTTTGTTGCTATTATTTTTTTATTTAATTTTATCATTTATATTGTTGTACTTTTATGTCTTTTTGTAATAATATCTTTCGTAATTAATGTTAGAAATTTTTTGAAACACTAAAAATATTCATATTCGTACTTTTTATATTTTTTTCTGTAGAATATATTTAGCTAAGATATTCTAAGACTGAATAATATAATGGAAATATTATTCAAAGTTGTTAAAATGAAAAGTTTTGTACTTAAAAAAAAACTTACAAAACTGAGAATGAAAATACAAACTTTTGGTGCTTATCTTGAAGTGAAATTTAGTATTTCGCGATACAAATATAGTATAAATTCTGTGTTAGGTGACGCTATATTCGTCTTAATCGTATAAAAAGTATTATGCTACAGTATAATAAGTGTATAAAAAGTCATACTTTTTTTTCCTCCGGGCGGAAAATGTCAACTTTTGTTCCGCTGCGCTAAACGAAATTGCCGCTTTCCGTCTCCGTCGAGTAGAAAAATACTATACACATCTCGGGTGGGAAATAAGAAAGCCTCAGATCACATGTTTGTAATTGGCCAACAAATTACGTGTGATCTGATACATTTCTTACTTTTCTGCCCTAGGTGAATAATATACTACACTGATAAAAAAATTAACTTGACTCAAGAGCCAAAATCTTGAACCAAGAATACCATTTTGAAGAAAATGATTTTCTTCAGTCAAGAGAATAAATTCTTGAGTCAAGAAATTATTCTTGATTTAAGTAAATTTTTTTTGTCTCAAGAATTTGTTTTCTTGACTCAAGAAAATCATTTTCTTCAAAATGGAATTCTTGATTTAAGATTTTGGCTCTTGAGTCAAGTTAATGTTTTTATCAGTGCATTATAAAAAATTTATACTACTTCTTCTTTCCAATTCAATTGTTCTTAAAGAGAGAGAAGAGAGAGTTACCAGACAGTTGATTTAAAAAAATTATTGATGTTCCATTTGAAATTAAATGTTGTTATTATAATTTCTACGTGGATAATAGTTAGTAAAAATATGAACTTTTTAAACAATCAAGTATCAACAATATTAAAACCACTGGCATTTTTCACAAGAATGTGGTTAACATATGTTAACCGACTAATTAATTTTGGTGTACTAAAACCAATTATTCAAATTAAAAATATAATAATGCTACTTGTTACGCAAAACCTTTGTACTATCTTCTTAGCACACTCACATTGTTTGTTTTCTTTTTTTATCACATTCTTTTTGAATAAATGTAAAAGATGTTTCGTAACGTGATTTGATTTGATTCAATACGGGCACCCTCATAAGATATAAGCTTAGAGGAAGATCACTTTGGAAAAAACTTATATATATATACCGTTGGAATACTCGGTGACGCTTTATTAATACCTTTTATATTGAATCGAGATTCATCATACAAACTTCCAAAGTTTTATTTCATATTTGTTATTTCTCATTAAACTATAATGAAGAAAATAATATTAATCTTTGTTTTTGTCTTCTGTGCTCTGATGGTAAGCTTTAAGTAGTTAAATACTAATCTTTGATACAACAAATTATTCTATTCAGTGTTTTGTTTTTTTTTTTTTATTCTATATTATATTTTTCAGTGCATTGAAGTAGAATCTAAGCCAGTGGCGCGTTCGATTGAGCGCTCAAATGAAGTAGGCCAAAATTATAGAATGTCTCAATCGAAAAGTATTGAAAGTAATTTAGCCCAGGCATTGTCGTCAATATCGAAAATAATACAACCGAGAAATCTACCAGAAAATGATAAAAACGGTACCAACACCAATATTCAGCCAGTATTTAATGAAGAAATTGCGTCAGTATCGAATAATTTACTTACGAATTTTTTTTATCCACTCCTGTCAAGATTTCAATTTTCGCCACAAGAATTTTTTCAGGATAGTTTAGGCTTTTTGAAAGACACTATTACCAAATTAAGTTCGATATTTCCAGCTGACACAACACAAGCCAGACAATTTACAAATATGAATGGACTAGCGAATTTTATTGGGCTGGATGATAATGGATTTTATACAGACAGACTCGAACCCGCGGGTCTTCTCGGCGGCAATGGCTGGTTTGCCAATAAGGGAGGATTATTAGGTGGTCCAGGTGCTATTTTATCTACCGGGCCCATTCTAACGGACTATCCTACGCCCTATAAAAAAAAATAACCAGTAAATATTGACCATTATTTCTAATCATACTACAAGCATTAAGAGGGTGATTTTTTTTATTTATATGACACAGTAGTAAAGCTTTTTTTTATTAAAAAGATTAACTGTTTGCAAAGTTGTAAAATTTTTCATTTCCTTGTAAGTGTTTGTAAAATTATTTATAGTGATTAGTTAAAAAAATTTGAATTTTTTGTTGAAAGTATTAATTGTTTATTATTCAAATATTTGATTTAATTATTTATGAAAACTGTGTAAGAGCAATTGAATAATTATAATTATACGATTATCTCTGATGTTTCAATAAATTTTAAAAATGAAAACGTTATAACGTTGCAATTCAATGCTGGTGAAGACATTAATGTTCTGCGGGATAAGATTTGTTTTATGGAATACGTCGTTAATTTTAACTGTAAGATAAAAATATTATACTTTTAATGCTATGAATATTTTTATGCAGTGTAATAAAATATTATTACATCTTAATTTATAGTTACACTAATGCAATTTTTTTCTTGATTTATGTGATGCAAAGGTAATTATTCTTGAATATTTTGGGGAACTGAGAATAACTAAAATATATTTGAATTATTCTTATAATCACTAAAATGTTTGAGTATTTTTAAAAATTCATAAAGCTGTTCAGGAATTTATATAAATTTAATTATTTTGTTAATTCTGCGAATTTTAATATTTTTGAATTGTTGGCACATATTTTGAAACATTTTAGAAAAATACATGATGTTTTTTCCAAAAAATTTTCATACTTGTTTTAAAGCATGAGAAATTGATTTATATTTTCCGAAACTGTTTTGAATCTTTTAGATGATTTTCAATGTTCGAATTATTTTGGAAAATTCCATAACTTAAATCATTATAAAAATTTACTAATTGTCACAAAGATCTGACAAGAAAGAGATTTCCAAAAATCGTGGTGCAGTCAATAACTTCCTAATTTTTGAAAACTATTAACTTTCACAGTGAGAAGTTAACAAAAACTACATACGCTTCATATAAGACAGTAAAATAAAATTTTACCAAAAAAAACATGTAAATAAGTTAAAAATATCTCTATTTGCATTTAATCAATCCGCTCTTATACTAACTACCACAATAGAGCATTAAAACCACACTAAAAATAAAAATTCCAAGTTTTTAATCGACGGAATTAGAAATTTTATGATTGTAAATATAACCATTATTTCAACGCACTAACGAACAAATAAATAAACAGATAATAATGTTGATATAATATAAATTACACTGAAACACAACATAGGCTACATTATAATAAAATGATGGGCTCATTCACCCTATCATGAATAAATAAATAAATGTGTGACTTTTATAGAATGTGTAATAGTATTTATTTTCAATTCCATTTCATCCAGCTGCAGTATTAACATATTACATATCATATCGCCTTATTGGAAATGACAAGTAACATTGAATTCTTTTCAACCATTCAAAGGCGAATGAAAATTTTTCTCTACGTCATGACAAATTCTTTGCTTGATGTTATTGCTCTTAAGACATAAATAACTTTATATAAAACTTGTCAAACAAATTTTAGTTTTTATCTCAATAATGGATTTTTGCCGATTTGAAGTTGAGAAATATTGAGTCTATATATACATTTACTGATAGAAAAATTAACTTGATTCAAATAAATAATCTTGAACCAAGAAAATTTTTAAGACATTAAAAACAAATTTTCCAGATAATTTTTTTGGCTAAAAATTTTTATTTAAGTAAATTTTTGTTTAATTTGTGAACAAATAAACTCTTTTCAACAAAAAAACCAATTTTTGATTGAAGTCAAAATTTCAATTTTTTACTCCTAATTAAATTAGTAAGCTCCGAAATCTTGTACGTCAAGATATTCAACTTTTTAAGGCATTTTTACAGTGGATTTAATAATAAAATGAAAATAAAACCACCGGATTATGATATAAAGTAATGAGGATAGGAAGAAGTGGTTACTTTATTTTTTATCACCGTAACCATATAATAACAAATAGATTTTTACTAGATCGGATAGAAGTAAAAGTAGTATTGTCATATTATTATTATATTATATATTATATATAAAACGGAAGTGAATCCGTCAGAATGGCATAGCGACGTCGCGTTGACGGTGGAGGAGGACAGTGCTAGGAGGGGAAAATGACGAGTATTATCGGGTGAGGTGGGGATGACACGAAATCACCGTGCCAGTCGACCGTGGGAGTTTACCGGTAACGGTCCAGTTGAATGTTGTCTTGCTCTATAAATAATTACAAAAAACAATAATAAATAACGAGTAACAAAATGACAAGAAAAGAATGTTGGATGAATGTCGAATCCTGGTGCCATCCGAAGACACGGTAGTAGTTGTCATATAATTTATTTATTTTTTCATTTTTCTAATTGATAAATTATAAATTAATAACAAAAACTACTGAATCGGGTTTTGAAAATAAATTGATTAATTATAATTAATAACTATAATCGATTATTAGTTTGTCCGATAATTTAATAGTATCGATAATCATGATAAAGTGAATTAGTCGGTTATTAATTTCGGTTTATAGGCTATTTATACCAAGCGAGTGATTAATTACAGGTGTGGAAAATTATGAGCATATTTATAGGTGATAATTTCGTTGGTCGTAGAAATTATTTTAGCGTTAAATTTATGTAAAATTTTTAGTTGATAGTTCGATGGATTAGTTATTTGTAATTAATTTAGAAAAATTAATAGTCGAAAGGATTTATAATGAAAATAAGTAATGGTGAATTAGGTGAGAGCATGTGCTGTAGAATAACATATGTGGTAAGATGCTTGATCTTGAGATTACACCAACGACGTGCGAATTGGATGAGGGGTTGACGGGTTCTCTCAATACTAGCAGAGGGTTGATTTTACTGGCCTTGAGAATAGCGCCGGCAGCTTTTATATAGGAGATATCAGTAGAGGGAGAATCCAGTTCAAGCATGCGCTTTTCGAAATTACAATGACAATTATACGCGGGTTTTAAACTTCCATTGTAATAGTTTAATTATTAGAGTACTATTGATGTAAATTATTGTCTAATTTTTGTAATATTATTTTAGCTAGGTTTCATTGAATCATTCATTTAATTACTTATGTGATGTTAATTTAGTATTGTGTTATTGCATGCCCAAAGTTTCGTGTGAAAGGGTTGTTAGAGCTATTCAACTACAATAAACTGTCACGTTAGGTAATTTCATTGATAATTGAAGATTGTTGAGCTTGAAATATATACGAGTGTTTTATTGTGTTATGGCTTCACGATACACTCTAAGAAAATAAATCAATTTTCTCTGCATATTATACTCTATTGTGTGCACTCACGATATACATATTTCAGTATTTTTCATTGTGCATTTATTGCTATTTTTTTTTTTATTCAAATTTATGAGAAGAAAGTCAATAAAGACTGATCAATCAAATGATCGAGATCTATTAAGTCAATGTTAGAATTTTTGGAGCCTTAAGTTAGTCTTAAAAATTTTTGAAGTTGATGTTGACAAAAGTAAATTGATTTAGGCGAAAGACTCTTGAACTATGAGAAAAATTTTGAAGAGTTTCTTCGTTTTAAATCAAAATAAAAAAACTTTTAAATCAAGTAAAATTTTTAGTTTAATAATTTTGTTCAACTAAAATGTTCAATAAAATAAATTGTGTGGTTCGAGAGCTTTTCTCTTTGATCACGTTAACCTTTTTTTCCAGTATTAAGATTGAAAGTTGAAAAGAGGAAAATATTAGAATCTTTTTACACTTAAAACCTGGAATAGAGAATACATTTTTCAGATTTAATTGAAATCGGTCGATTTTATCATCTATAGATGAGCTTTGTATCAATCTTTAAACTTAATTACAATAAACGCTCGGAAAAAAATTTAATTATGATTTTTTTATAAAAATTACCTGCAGTCAAATTTTTTTCTATTAGGTTCTTAATCAAAGTTATAGACTAAACTCCAATTAGACTAATTATGACGTAAAATTAAGAATGTGAAATATTTAAAAAAAATTTTGGATACTTCTCAATTTGAATCTCCATATAAATCATGCACAGGTCCAGGAACAGGTAGTGATATTGAGATTATAACATAATTAATAACCGGAAATTGTTTTATATGTCGATATAAGATCGAGCGAGTTTGAATAGGAAATTGAGTTTACTTTCGTTATACTATAGCGTATACAGTATACGGTATACGCTATATAGACGACTGTCAAGAACACTTTGGTCTATTGAGGAAAATTAATCAATCAGTGACAAAGACAAACTTTACGCTCGATATGCACATTTAAATATTTAATCATTTATCATTTGTAGACCTACGAATCAATCAGCTGAGATTAATTTGATTGCTTTTTTCCGACACGAGCATTCATTTTTAACAATATTATTATCAACTTTTTAACATGAAAGTTTATCAATCATTTTCAATCTCTTGAGGTTTTGGATTAAGTCCGTCAATTTTTTTGATTTATCCACAGTCATAAAGAGTATAAAAAAAGTTTACTCAAAGTGTGTAAACAATTCGTGAAGCTTAGCATATTTATTCGCGAGTGAATAAGCTTTGAGCACTTTGAACAGCTCTTTAATATTTTTATTTAAACTTTTATTTTACATTCCTTGTCGGAGCTTTTGAGAATTTCTTAACGTCATAACTTTACTCGTGTCAAAAACTAGATGTACAATTCTTGTAGTATCTTATTAATTTTAAGCTTGACAATTCTCGTAAAAAAATTTTCTGATGCAACCATCCAAATATATTTATTTATTGAATTTAAATGCCAAAGCATAAAGCCAAATAGCAAGAAGTAAATACATAGAATTTTGTTTCACATTAGTAATAAAATTAAGATTAGAAGTATTAGCTTAAGTATAAAAAATTTTGTATTATTCATAAATAATATAATTGAAATTTGAAGTACAGCTTAAGTAAATAAAAAATTTAATACATTTAGAAAGAGTAGCATGGTTACAATTTTGAATATGTTAATATATATATATTTTTGTACTTTACCAGTATTTCTCAGTAATTTAAATAGAAATCTAGCCAATCTAAATTTAAAAGAAAATCGAATAGCTTGGATTTAAATGATTCTAAGCTAAGAGAATTTGGGATTTTAGGTGGCAAATCTTGCCAGAACCTGATTATATCTATATTGTATAATTTTTCGACTAAAGATAGTATTGATAATTCCCCACAGAGAGTGCATGATCGCTTAATCGCCTCCTTATTCGAAAGAGTGTAAGTTGAAGTTATAAAATAAAAATAATTTTTTTTTTACTTTCCTAAGAAGCTTATCTGATATTTTTACTACCAGATCAGCTTCCAAACCAATTTTTATAACATACGATATGTCAATTGACGTTCTCATTTTAAAAAGAAATAAAAAATCATTTTTTTTATTCTTATAACCTAATATGGCCATATATAATATGTGGCCATATTATAAAAGTCTTCACAGCAATATTTGACGTATAAAATATTTCTTTCTAACTATTTACAGCGTTCACGAGTTTGAAGAGTGTGTAGTGGGCGAGAAAAGTGTCTAAGAAAATAACAAATAACTCATAAAGTTAAAGTTCAAAATTTCAGTTAGAGATAAAAAATGTATCGCTTTTTTTTTAATTCATCAAAAATATGTTAAATTTCATATCTGTAGAATTTTCAAAGATTTCTTATTTTAATAAAATTCTATTGAAAAAATTATATTAATATTCTCGTAAATACAAAGCACAAATATAAAAAAATGTTACTTAAATCTTTATTAAAAAATCCACTTTCTTTTGTCTTGTAGAAACATATTCTAAAAGCACTAGAATAAATTTAATAAATATAATTGGTTTAAAAAAAGCAAAGACTTTATTAAATAAAACGCAATTACATTTTATTCCGTTAGTAAAATGAAAATGACGTTGAAATAATCGGTTAAACTCGATAATTTTATTTAAACTCTATTATGAAATTTATCAGTTAGCAAAATTAAATTCCATCATGATACGAATTCCAGTTCTGAGATTGTTTCAATCAAATTACTTTGTGCTCATATGCTTAAAACATATTTATAAACTTCAGCAGCATCAAGTAATTTCATTCACTTTGTGAGAATTTGATTTTACCCGAGTTTAAACTTATATATACATACATAGAATACACATAGAATAGCTCATATATATTATATTATATTATACCTCCCATGCTTTTTATACCCTACAAAAAATTCAATCAGAAAAATAAACTTTGTTTTTATTTATGCAATCAGTTCTGCTAAATTTAATATCGATAAATCCGAAGTCACTTACATTAAAACTTACATTAAAAATTTATCTAACGGGTCGATATTTAATTGTTGCGCAAAGTTGAGCCCGCAGAAATTTTTTTGGGATTGTGAACAGTGCTGTATATATGCGTAGGTAGAAAGAGAAAAAAAAAGAGGAAATGAAACAAAACCGTGAATAAGAAAAGTAGAAAATAATAGTAAACTAAAAAAAGAACAGAGCAAGTGCATGAAATAAACACAATGTCTATTTTTGTTTTATTTGGCGCTTTCACTTTTTACGTTTTATCGATTCAAATTATTAAAAAAAAGTTAGCTTCACATTTATCATATTCAAACAGAATTTATTAACTGAAAATTGATAAATTTAAATTAACGTGATGGATAAATAAATAAAAAGTCGGATTTGTGCAAATATTCTTTTGCAATTTTTAAAAATTATTAAAAATTTGTTGATTATGTTTTATTTTTATATAACTGAATGCATTTGCATGATATGCAATATTCATAACAATTATACAAATATTCTCGGTAATCAAGTGTAATTAATTAGAATCGCTGATGAGAACAATGCATAGAGATATAAATATGAATTGTTATACCCTGTTATAAATACATGATATTGCGCGGTACATATAACATGTAGAGCACGTCGTTTACCCGAGATAAGTTAATACATCATACATACGTTCATATTGTATATTTAACATGACTCTGCAAAATTGCATAAATACCATTCATGCTTACAAGTGTTTTTTCCAAGTCATAATCTGCACGGATCAAAGTGATACTGGAGTTATAAAGACACTAATTTTGTGCTTGTTTTACAAAAAACTACTGTACTATACCAATAAATACTGGTTGTTGTGATACAAATTCTCTACTTAATGTTTTTGACATGACATTTAATACACTGAATTATAAAGTTTAGTGTGTCGAGGTTTATATACTGTAAGACTATAAGTATAAATTTCATTTCGCATGGAAATGAGATATTTTTTTTTATTTTTATATTTAAAAATTTTAAAGCCCACGATTTCTTAAATTTTTCTGAATAATGAATAAATCAAGCCAAAATAAGAAAATTTCTCCAGTTTAATATTAACTAAAATAACTTCCCGATTTTTTAAAATTTTAAATTTTCTTAGCGGGAAGCTAAAAAAAGTTTTGCTATTAATTAATAATTAAAATTTTTAATGAATTTTTACAGTTCAAAGATCATGCAGTTACGAAATTTGCTGAAGGTACCGTGAGATCGAGGAAAGACGTGACAGAACAGCAGGCAGATGACGATGGAAGAACGAGAAGGAAGAAAAGAAAAACAGCAACGATAATTGAATTACGAAGAACAAAAAAAAATATTCACCCGTACGATATCGATTTTTTAAAAAATATTCCACTAATTGATCGTGAAAAATTGATTGATTGAATAATTTAAAGCTCTGACACGAAGCATTGCTGGATAAAAAAAAAAGGGAGAAAATAAAAATTTTAAAATCGACAGCGTACTCCGGTATAATAAAATTGATAACTAGCTTCACTGGAAAAAGACAAAGAGAATACTGGGTCATAGAGTATCGACTGGCGAAACTTGAATAAATTTATATTAATACCCATGATAAATGACAAAGCTGAAATTTTTATGTCGAAGGGCTCTTGAGTCTTCAACCCACGACTGAATTTACTTTATATTTTTTCCCGGGAAATTGAATTAAAAATTAACACGAATAAACAAATGAAGCAGACTCAATTTTAAAACATAATAATAATACTTATATTCGTACTCGTACAGTGATAAAGGACGATCGATGTAAAATACTATTTTAAAAATTTAATTAATTCTAGTTCCAGTAAGATAGAAAAAAAATAAAAAAATTCTGGTCGTAAATCAGAAGAAAACATTGAATGTGAAAATTGACCCTTTACCGGTACGTGGTGGAGTCAAAAAAGTGTGAACTAGTTTCGTAGATGTACGTATATATTCATATCGGGTGCCATTGGTAACCGAAGAGATTCAAATTGAATCGGTAACACGAGTTATTTCACCGGCAAGATGAAGCTTGGAGATAATATGACGACTGTAGAAGGTGAGTTGTAAAATATAAAAAATGAAACGTTTTTTTTTATCTATCTTCACTATTTTTAATATTATTATTATTTTTCAAGTAGATATTATTTTACGCTATTCATATCTTTATCGGTAATTGAAGGCCAGAAGTAATGCACCAATGCCACCAAGTTTCTATCTCATACTTCTTTTTTGTAATTTTTATCCTCTTCGAAGATAGATGAGTTTTAAACTTTCTTGTTTTTTAAAACGATCTAACTTTTCTTAGACTGAGATATTTGTTTTTAGCCGCTATAATTTTTAAACTAACTTATATTGAGATCATACCGAATTCGATAAATCTGAAAATAATAGCCATGATTTTTAATTAATTATAATTACTTTCCGTAAAAGATTAACACTCTTGATCATTCTATTTGTTTTCGATTTCAATCGTAATTTTTACAGAGAAAAAGTAAACTCGGGAAATTGAATAGAAATCTGAAGAACGATTCACCCTAAGGGCTAATTCAGGAACGTCTTTTTTGTCCTTCAGAACCGTTGGAAAACTTATTACTTATAAATCGAGAGTTTAAATTGAAGAATTTCGAATAAATCGTAATTGGTTTTTTTTTTTTTATAGGTGACTAGGTCTGATTTTAATGAAATATCGATAAAAAGGGTCATTTTTAAGTGAAGTAAAAAGGATCTAATACATTATCTAATTAGTAACTTTTTCATCAGATGTAATTGTGTTCCGGCGAATTTTTTTAGCCGTTCGATAAAATATAAAACTAGGACAGTAACCGAAATTGAATTCTACGTTCACTTAAAACTATATCCGAATAATAATGTAATTTACATAGTGAAACACTTTGTTTAATTAAATAATTTTACCCATAATTAAATTTTCAGTATCATCGTCATGTTTTTACTTATTAAATTCTATTGTTTTACATGCTGTCTTTCATGTTCTGATATTTTAATTATACTTCAAGTTAAAATAAGTCTCACAAAAATACCCTGATAGAAGGATTTGTTAATGCTTAATAAGGTTTATTATTTAATATTTACATTTATTTAGAATCTCGAATAAAAAATGAGTATGAAAATTCTACCATAAATTGATTTTTGTTTGAAAAGTTGGAAATAAAAAAGCAATAATAAGCACAAAATATAATATTGATACCTCAGAGATTGAATGAAAAAAAATATTTCGATTCCATGCGGTACATTTTTTTAAGCCGATATTTTTATTATTTATTCAACACAGCTAGACATTCTTTATATTTACACCAAAAAAATGATACACTGATATTGATACAGAAATACGTCAATTTCAAAATAAAAATAACTGGCCATAAATGTGCATGTATGAAAGACTATATATACTGTACAATATTGTAGATAACCAATTGATGTTGAAAACATACAGATGGATTGACACAATGTCGAGAGGCCTCAGGAAATTACATTCCGGCTATAGAGACAATACATAGAGATCAAACGTACAATTCACTTTGAAAGTGTATGGAAAACGGTCATCCGTTATAATCCTGAAAAATAAATTTTTTTTATTATTTGTTTACATCTCAACTCATCTGAAAGATTTTTTCCTATGTTTTTTTCTATTTCATTATTATTTTTTTTCCATTACACGGTCATATAAATTCAAATTTGTGACAAATCCTCAAATAACAAATGTTCAGACCGTATAACAGGGTCTTTAGAAGAAAAGAATTCAATTTCTATTTTCTTTGCTATAAAAATTCTAGAGTTACATTTATTTCATTGAATTTAAATTGCTGACTCCCGTCGACATCTTCTTACATTTGAATTCATAGTTGAGAAGATTTTATGGAATAAATTATGGTGAATAAAATTATCTTGCCTTCAATTTCACTGTACCGTAAGAAAATAGTCCTTAAGTAGCTTTTTAAGAACTTTTTTTTCTTTGTCGAGTAAAAAACTATTTAATTATGAATTAAATTGAAGGCAATTTAATTTATTTCAATTAGTATTAGTACTGAAGCGCAAGTAGAAAATAAAAGTCAGACCAATTATTTTCCATGCATGATACTGGAGTTTTTTTGTACCTTTGATCTTCCAGAGTAAGAGTAGTATATATATATAGTCTGAGAAAATAAAGTAACTCTAAAACGAAGGATCCTTCAAGGTCTCATTACATTTAACTTGGATTTGCAAAGTAGTAGAAAAAACGTGACATCCGAGTGTGAACTCCCGAGGGAAATGTTTTGTTACTCTTTTATTCTCTTGCTTGAGATCTTTGAGCTTGATTCTGAGATTTATTCGAGTCATTTCATTTACTGGTTTATCATTGTCCTGGATATTTATTTAGTTCGTAACTACAGTTTTTCTTTTTACTAAAAAATAATTGCATCCTTAACGTAATACTTAATACTTTGATGAAAAATTTTTACTTTGACTTATTGTTTTTAAAAATTAAATTATCAATCATATTACAAATATTAAAGTAAAATTTATTAGTATAAAATTTAGTAATGGCTGGTTCAAAATTTGTCCTTGCATACTTCAGTGTTGAATTTGTAATAAAAAATTTAAATTAATCAATAACCCACAACCTAAAAATTAACCTTACACGGAATGTAGTCTGGCGAAAATATTATTTATATAATCTGTCAAGATGTTGATGATCGTATTATCAACGTGAATATTCATTAAGAGACGTCAGACAATGATGTCTCTACAGGATGAATAAGAAATATGTTATTAAGTAATTTTCGCCCACGTCTAGTTATTAAATTTGTAGCCCCAGTCTTCATGACGTAAATTATAATGTATATATTTAACTAAATATTAAATGCAGTCTTTTGGAATAGTTCAATAAAACTAATTGTTGGATTTCAACTAAATATCAGATACATTTATGCCTTTCTCTTTATGTAAAGTATAATTATAACTTTAATAAGTAGAAAAATTAAAAATCTTAATTTCCTCTTTTTAAGTGTTCTTTGAAAATACATGAACGTTTATGCAGCAAAAATAATTACTTTTTAAATTTTTTGTTCAAATTATTAGGATGAAAATTTAGCTCTTGTACAAGAATTCTAGTATTATGTAAGCCGGCTTAGAGGGTAGGAATGGGTAAAGTTTTTTTCACTTCTACTGCCAAAAAGAGTGAAAAAGGAGTTTTTACAGTCTTACGTAATAGAACAAAAATTAAAAAAGAGTAAAAATTTTTTAAAAATGACATACAAAACCAAATGTTAATATTATTATGACGGTGATCGTTATCATGTCTATATTGCTTATCGTTATTAATATTGTTATCTTTTTTATCAATATTATATTAATATGACATCTCACACAAAATTAGACTAATTTTTGAATATTTTAGCTTTTTTTCACGTATCTATATACACGGAGAAAAAAAAACTGTAGCTGTTACAGGCCTTGAGCCTGTGGATACTATACATTCCACTTTCCTGCAGCTGCAACAAGGTTGGGCCGGTAGCAGCTAAAGGCGTAGTCCTGTTGTAGCTACAAGCTTAGATTTGTAGCAACTACAGCTCTAACCTTCTTGCAGCTAATTCGAGGACTAACACAGATACAGAGATAACACTGTCACAATTACAGGCTTAGTAGTTATTTAATGATATTTATAAAAAAAAATTTGGCCTGCAGTATTTTTAGCTTGGGTCAGCTGATTTAAGGACGGTTCCTGAGTTGTAACGACTTTTCTGAGTTGAAAAAATGTAATTGAGTCTTAGAAATCGACTTAATTGAAAATTTTGAAATTATACTGAAAAATTTGTTTTTTGAATTTCATTTTTAAGGTTTTTCATAATAGGACATCGATAATCTATACTAATATTATAAAGAGGAAAGATTTGATTGTTTATTTGATAGTTTGTTTGTTTGCATCGAATAGGCTCCGAAACTACTGAACCGATTTGAAAAATTCTTTCACTGTTGGGAAGCTACACTATTCTCGAGTGACATAGGCTATATTACATCATAATTAATGTTGAAATTTTTGTTAAATACCCGTGCGAAGCCGGGGCGGACTGCTAGTTTTTAATATGTTTACTTTAAATAATTTTCCACCAAACTATAGTTTGGTCTCGATAAATTTTTTCCAATGATCATGATATACCAACCGAATCGTTTTTCAATTCTCTACAAGGTTTTGAAACTCAAAAGTTGATTAGTCTATTATTTTTTTAAAAATTTAGAATTTTCGATTTTACATGCCCGCGTGCCTAGTTTTAGTAAGTTTAACTAAGGGTAAACTAGTTTAGACTTTAAAACTCTCGATAAATTTTTTTTCCAATGATCACTATATACCAATCAAATCGTTTTTGCATCCTTTATAAGGTTTTGAGGCTAAAAAGTTGATTGGTTTATTATGTTTTGAGAAATTCAGAATTTTCATCTTTACATCCCCGCGTGCCTAGTTTAAGTAAGTAGGGAGTAAGGGTAAATCAGTTTAAGGTTTAAAACTCTCGATAAATTTTTTTCCAATGATCATTATATACCAATCGAATCATTTTTGCATCCTCTACAAGGTTTTGAGGCTAAAAAGTTGATCCTGTTGCACTTACAAAACTATATCTGTAGTAGCAACAGGCTTTTCCTGTTGCAGCTACAAAACTAGGTTTGTAGCTCCTACAGGCTATTCTGTAGCTGCTACAGGCCTAACCTGTTGCTGCTATAGGAACACGCTACAGGCCTCAGACTTGTAGTAGTTTTTTTTTTCTCAGTGCAGTGATAAAAAAATTGAACTTGACTCTAAGAAAAAATCTTAAACTAAAAATACATTGTAAAAAGAATGAGTTTTTTTGAGAAAACAAAAAAAACTTCTTGAGCCAAGAAATTATTCTTAGCTTGAGTAAATTTTTCTTCGTTCTGGAATTGACTTTTTTATCACTATACAATAGCACAAAAAATACAAGTCATTACATTAAAGTACATAGCCGAGTTACAAAAGTGATTCCACCTAATTAAAATCTACAATATATCTATCCAATTTTTTCAACATCTTAATTTTCTCTATAAATTATTCTCACAGACAAATAAATTAGCATAGTTCATTCATGCCAAAAGTATTTCTTCTAACCTCCCAAAAAATAAAGATAAACCATCGAGTCAGACGAATTTAATTGTAACAATAAATTACAATAAATAGTTTAAGCAATATCTATCTGTTCTTGAGTGGATTATTAAAGTATAAAGTTATGTATCTGCAAAGTTGCGCAACGTTACATGACGATATCGGTGGCCTGCCGCAAAATTTTAAAACCTCATTAACATCCCTAAAGCCATTACGTGCACTCGGGTAAATGCCAAGGCTTCTTCGAACCCTCTACTCATATACTCATTCTGCATACAGAATAGCTTCGGTTGCACTGAGAATAGTAGAGATAGAATCCTGGAAAATGGAGAACAGACACAGGAGCCACCAGGACTACTTATTCGCACTTCGATGCACATTTTTTTCCTTTGCTTTTATTTTTATCAAATGCTTCGCTTTGTCATTATTTATTCTGCAATCTCATTTTCCTCTGTTCGTTTCTCTATTCATTTATTTATTTATTTATTTGTCTCTTTTTTTGTATTTTGTAATCAGCTTCACTGACATAGTACACAAAAACACTGAGCTATCATTTTCCTGTACTAATTAATGTTTATTATTTGTTTCAGGCAACATTTGGAGTGACGTTTGTCCCCGTAAAACTCGACCTCCGAGAATCGGCGATATTCCAAAGTAAGTTTTTTCCTCTAAAATAGATTTTTATTTTTTTTTTTTTTCGTACACGTGGAACGAAAAAATCAATAACTTTCTCTCTTTCTCTCCAGAGTTAACTAATTCTCTTGAGGACCTATTATCATAAATATTTTTAGAAAAATTTATTTAAAAATTAAAACAAAATATTCATTCCAAAAAACTTTAAAAAATTTAATTTTGTAATTGTAACTTATGAATTAAGTTACAAACATAAGTAATTTAGAGTCAGAAATAATGTAATTTTTGTTCCGTCAAAAGATAATTATTTACGGTGTCTACAAAAAAATAAACGAGTCGAGTACTTTTATTTGAGTAGTTAGCTTCTGACTTTAAAAAAAAAAAAAATTCCTTTTTCTTCCGTAATTTATTTTATCTCTAAATTTTGTTTTGCTTCAATCTCCCCCTAGCAACTCTAAATAAATATCTCGAGATCTTATTTTACCTCAATGTCTCATTATGTCATGGATTTCTCTAATTATTCAAAGAAAAATAACCTCTTGAGATTACAATTATTTTCGAGAGATGTCTTATAGACATTTCTCGGTAGTTTTTTAGGAGGATCCTCTTATAAATTTATCTGGGAAAAACGAGAAATTAGAGAGGATAGCTTGAAGATAATTTAAATTATTCAAAATTTCAAAGTACTTCCATTTCTGGAAAATTTATCAAATTATTTACATCGTCATGAATTTTAACGGTATTAATAAATGATGTTGAAATCGTGTAATATTAAAGTATAGATAAAGATGGTGGAAAAATAGATGTTAATTAAAACAGAAATTTATCGAATACTTGAATCTTGATTGAGTTTATTGCCTGCGAATACAATGACAGAGATTTTTTTTCTTTTTTTTTTAAAGGTGAATATACTCATATTAGTAATTTACCAAATTACAATAATTATAGCTTTTATTTGCTAACCAAAGAACAAATTTTGAACGAATGCTATTTTTTTAAATAAGTCTACTAAAAAGCATTTTTTTAGGAAAAAATTTCAGGGCTAAGTAAAATTTCAATCGGTATAATAAAAATAATTTCCACCAAATAAAATAATTAAAAATAAACCAAAACTTATAGTTTCAAGTAGACTTAATTTAAGCATAAAGTGTTATCATTAAAAGCACTATATTTACATCGATTTCTCAAGGATGCTAGCCATTACGATAACAAGTCCTTGTTTTTATCTGATTTATTCAAATTTTCTCCCTTTCTTCACTTATCCTTCGTTCTCTCTGCACGATTCGGCCGCTTGTATTGACATGCGAATAGATACGTTTTTACATTATAATACTTGAAGCTTACTTCTGGCAAATCGATGATACACTGACCGCAAAAAATTAAATGCAAAAATTCGTATAAATAAATCCTTATAATATAATTAAAATTACACGCGTAATTTCTTGAGAATATAATATACACCATGTCCATTCACGTGATATGATAATTAAATAATAATTATAACCACATAGTGTTTCACTAGTTAATGAGTAACTGCATCAAGGAACCGGAAGTTCCATTTGCTTCATTAAAGCGCCTTTGAAGATCCTTAGTAAGCACTGAAAGATTATTTTTTGCGGAAACTCTGCACCAAAGTTAACATAAATTATTGACAGCATGGAACGTTGTTATTATTATTTATTACACACACATATAGATATATAGAGAGCTGTCACATATAAGTAAGTCTTCGTATATACATACATTGGGTGGAAAGCAGCGTACATTAATCGATGTTTAGTAAGTAAAAGGAAAACTGTTGCCTCGTGAAGCTTGCAACAGTTTGTATTATACAGCAGAGCCGTCTATTTAGCTCAATGGAGCACATCAAAGCTCAATCATCGTAAATATCTATTTTTGTCGATTGAAGGCCGTCTATAAACTTTTCCTGATATAAAACCCGACACCCTTACACCTTTCCATCCTCGTATCTCATATAAGAGTTATAAGTATAACATTTTATATCTAATCCAATAATATAATACATATTGTATACTCATTCATTCGCGACCGGTTTCGACTCTCAATTCTGTCCGGGACTTGCGTAACTTTCCATTTGATTCGCTTCGAAAGAAATGATTTATCAGTTTTTATATTTAGACCTTTTCATCAATTCAATTATTTATATTCTGCACAACTGTTGAAATAAAAATAGAAATACAGGTAAATTTAATGATAATAAAGTGGGCTGTTTTGTGGTTGCCATTCGTTTTTTTACGGTATTTAACATTGTTTTGACTTTAGTCACGATTTTTTTTATTTAATGCTATAAGTACGACTAAAAATAAGTTGATAAAATTCAAGGTAGAGTAGCGTGCTCGATACCGATCAGACTATTTTTAACTTAAGCTCGTTCATTTTGGAATTAATCTAAAGTTTTTACTCGAAAATTTTTAAGTTTTTATCCTCGACTTTTGAGTACTGTGTACGAATATTTTGATACTTATTTCCTGTAATCAATCTCGTTTAATGGGAGTAATGATAATAATTCTCAATAAAAATATATTTATGCAGTACGTAGGAGGAGAATTGAAGCAGCAGGATAAAAAAATTTTTTAATTAAATTCTGTTTGGGAAAATGGTTGTTAAAAGCTGTACATTTCATTCGCTGAAATATTATCTGCTCTGTATCTAAAATATTCATTAAACAGAATAACACAGAATTTTTGCGCGCAAATTGATATGGAAAAAAAAATTTCTCAACAAATTGTACAGACTTTTGAAGTCTATCGATGAAAAATTGCTCAAATACTAATCTCTTAATTTTTAATAAATGAATAGATTATTTTACAAGATGCGTTTTGTTCAAATTTTTATATGCAATGTTATTAACATTGATAGATTCAAAAATTAATTCCATGCCAAAATGCATATTTTACTTTCTATTATTATTATCTTTTATAATATAAGGGAAATTCTGCACAAATCCCTTTTTAATGCCTTTCAAAGTGAGTGTAATCGTGGCTAATATTTCACAAAGTAGACCATAAAATTTTGATGAACTTTCTTCTATTATTTTTATGAAGCTTCACAAATTTTTTTTTGAGGCATTGACGAAAAATTTTTAATTATGAACAGTTTGAATTTTTACTCACTTAAAATCATTAAACTTCGTTCGATAGAAGGCGTTTGAAATATATTCCTTACTATCAACAGAAGTAACGTCAGTAATAATTCATATATTCTACAAACATAAATAAAACTAATGCTTCGACAAAAAACCGTACAATTACAACCAATACGTCATCACTAATTATGCTCACTAAAACGATAAGAAAAAACATAAAGATAATTTAAAGAAAAAACGCTTTAATTTAAAATAAATTTATTCCGTTTTGTGGTATCAGTAGAAAAAAAGTGGTTGATAACGATAAATTCACCAGCTAACTCATTTTCATGGTAATGATAATAAAGTTGACTTTAGGAATGCAGAATTAGTTGTATAATTAATTAAACACATTAATTACATAATTACTATAATTAAAATGGATTCATGTTAGGGAAAATAATAATAGTGAGATAAAAATAAATAAGTGCTTAAATAATCTCAATTGTGCTTAAATTGTCGCGTGCTTTTGCAGAATGTTATAGATATGCATGCATATAAATATATATAATGGTCATGTATGTTAACTTATAAGATTCACCGAGTGCTTTTCGTGCAGCAATACAAGGCTCTTAAAGTATTTAAACTCCAGACTTAGCGAAACTTTATGTTAGTCAAGTTCTTGGTTCTTGGTCAAGGTTCTCCCACCAATTGTTTATTATGTTATAAAGTTGTTCAGGTATATCGTTTTATTTGCATGACGTAGCCATGAGAGTTAACATTAAAATTAACTTTTACTTAGTCTGCTTTTCACTGTCGAATTGCTTGAAAGGTTTTGTATTCGATTTTATTTATTGGGATAAGTTCTTTAAATTTTAAATATTCTTATAATTCGTAACTTAGAAAATCTACTGCTTGGTTTTATGTAAGTGACTTTGTGTTAAAATTTCGAATAATCATGTAAAAGTTACACCAGCTGTAGTTTTAATATTACTAATACTTAGTGAATTTTAATAAATTTGAGTAATATTTTATTCGATAAAAATTACTGACAGAACTTTTAAAATACAATTTTAAATATAATATTGATGATATTTTAAATTGTAAAAGACAATATTTTAAAATTTTTGAAAAGAGTTTTATAATTACCTCCATGACAATGCTAAGAAAAAAAAATTTCTTCATTGTGTAAATTTCACATTTTTTTCTGTAAGTTTTACCTTTAACTTAATCTATATAATTAAAAGAATAAGGAAAATTTTGGATCATCAGAAAGATCATAACTTGAGTTTGTGCCTCTTCACGATTTTATAATATTTATTAGTAATTACTATTTAGGTTCTCGTCCATATTTAAAATATTTAAATAACTTGATCTTGGGAATTTGGACAATAAATGAAGATATTAAATTATAATAATTGTAACATTTCGCTGATTTATTTCAGCTTCATCAGGCAAACTAAAAATCAAAGAATTAATTTTCAGTTAATACAAATATTTAACATATAAAAGAAAAAATAAATGAAAATGACAATAGTTACTCTTTATTAGTAATATTTAATTTTTTATCTTAGGTTTAAGGTGGTTTTGAAAAGTTTTTTCCGTGACATTTTGCATTTAATAATATCGGCATTAAAGTACTCAAATTATGTATATTCTGATTAAAAATATCCAATTTTTTTTCTTCATGATTCTTAATAGACGGTATTTGAGTAAAATTTTTTTGAAGTATAAGAACTCCAGTTACAGGTACTTTCTAAATATCCTTCTATAAACAATTTCAATTATTTTTTTCAAAATTTGAGAAAAAATATATTTCTTTAATGTTAGTAAAATCGCATCATATAATCAAATCCGGTTAGTTTATGCGTTATCGAATAAAAATAAAACCTATCATATTATAATGATACTCGATATCAATTAGAGTAATAAGATCTTGTGGTTGAAATTTCATAGGATCAGAGTTATTTCCAAAAAACACGAGGGATCTCATTTTCAAAAATTTTTATTGCTGTCATTTGAGTAATAAAATCATTATTATTATTGTAATTACTATAGTTATAATGTTAGTGAGGGTTTCAATTATTAATCGTGGTTCAATCAGAGTAGGTAACTTTTATATACTGTATATTTAATTAATAATTCAAGTTTGAAGTAATGAGTCGGTCGTAAGTAATACATAACTTTGCTGATTATATCATCATTTTAATTTACTAAGTGTGTTTACAGTAGCACCGTAAGTAAGTAACGTGTAAACATAATTAACATGAAGCACATGTCCTTTGGGTTTTACAAATTCAATTCCGACATTATTATCTCGAAATGAAAGGTTTACGTAAAACAAATTAAACAACACAATCGATAAACTACTGCATTAAATTGTTGTGCGACCCTGACAGCCGATAAACTTCCGATAACCTTTGCACAATGATAAAATTCACTTATACTTTGGAAATTGTTTTATGATATGTTGACAATTTTACCAAGACTTTTGTAATTTGAAAATTATGCACAATATTTATGAATGAGAGTGAGAAACGTGCCGATGACATATTCAATCAGAGAAGTGTGATGTGAGTCCGGAAAAAATTAAAATATGAATATCAGTAAATTTAAATTAAAATAAAAAGTAATGTTTATCCATATACGGAAGAGAAGTTTCTTTTGTAAAACAACGTGTTTGCACAACGATAGATCTTACTATCTAAGTCAATGCGTCAATGGAGCGGAAAATAAAAACAAATATGATACGAGATATATAAAGTCATGGTCAAAAAGAATTTCAGTGTCAGTTAATTAACTAAAGTGGCCTATAAATTTTAAAGGCCTTGTTTATCGTTTTTTATGGAAATTTATGAGCTCAAATATAAGTAAAAAGTATCTAAATAGTCAAAACCATCGTCATGTTGAATTGCATATACACTGTGTATTAACACCGGTGTAGCGGTGCTCTTTTGCGGTGTTAAAAATCCGGTGTTAAACCGGTGTAACAGTAGAATAAATTTACACCGTATCGGAGTATGAATATTACATGATCCATAAAACACAATTAATATTCAATATTTATCAAAATGAGACAAGTAACATTTATTTAAGAATTTTCAATTTATAAAATTACGCAAAAATCGATTTAATGAATGTTATACAACAAGTTAAATAGTATTTACAATATTAAATGTTTAGGAACAATATAATAATGACTTTTATCGTAACCATGATGTTTCTCACAATATAATGGATGTTTTAAACATGACAAATCTACAGCTGTGCAAAAATAAATTATCTATATGAAAATCATTTAAAAAACGTTCAAAATTGTCGTAAAATTGTTCTAAAAATGTTTCAAATTTGTTGTAAAAACACTCTAAAACTGTCCAAGAAATGTTCCAAAATTGTCTCAAAAATATCCGAAAAATGTCTCAAAAATATTAAAAATTTGTTCTCAAATAGTTACAAAAATGTTTTAAAATTATTCAAAAAAGGTTCCACATAAGATTTAAGGACAAAATTTCAACTAAATTGTTTCAAATAAATTGCATTGATTCTAAAATTATCTTAGAAGTATTCCGAAAATCTTAAAAAAAAATACTTAAAAGTTATGAAATAATTACTAAAATCCACTATTTTAGAGTTTCCGATTATCTATATGATGTCCTAAAATTGTCCTTTAATAATGGTGTTAAAGTAACACGGATCGAAAATTTACACCGAGAGAATTTCACAGCATTATTTCACACTACACGGCCATATAAAGTGCTCTGGGTCCATTTTTACATCGAAATTTTTTACAGTGTATTTATTTTAATCAAAAACTTTTATTTTTTTTATATTTTATTATTTTAAACTTTCTAAATTAAATATTAACGTTTTTTTTTATTATTATCTTTAATTATTAAACATAAAAAGTTTAATTATAAAAATTGTGTTACTTAAAATATTATCAACACCGGAAAATTTATAACACCGACTTAACACCGAAAAAAAATATTTACACCGCGACCGGTGTTACTTCTACACCGATTTCGGTGTTGAATTTAACACCGGAATTTTTAACACCGTACACCGCATGGACTCACACCGGTTTTTTTTTTACAGTGTAATAACGTTTATATCTATTTGCGCTACTTGCTGTTTGTCATACTCTACACTAAACATCCTACCAAAACAACAGGTTTATGTCTGCTAGGTTATTTGAATGAATATAAACTGCATATATTAAAGTTAATTCCAGTTTAAATACACATATTAGACGTATTTCTCTGCTCTGTTCCGGAAAGAGCGTAATTATATGGATCCTCAATTTATTCATTCAAATAGAGTTAGTAGGTAAATAGGAATCGTAGATGGTGTTTAACTAACTTCTTTTCAATTCATGCTTTTTATAATAATTAATTAAAAGTCATTTTGAAAAACATAGAAGACGAAAATTATATTTTATAAGCTTCATGTCTATATATTTTTGACATTTTAGTTTATGGAGAGAATTAGTTTTGAAACTTTCAGATGGAAATTCAGGGTAAAAAAACGAATTCAATATTAAGTTGAAGTAAATAACTTTAGAATTCTATTTATTATTTTTAAAAATTTTTCATTTGAAGCAATTAACGAATATCATCATGCAAAATAATACATATGATCAGTGATTACTATATATTTTTCTTTTATAATCTTAAAAATATTTTTTAATTTGTTTTTCCATTTCAGTGATGACATTAAATTTGTAAGCTAAATTGAGTCCCACCGTTATAATTTTATACATCCGGCAGTAGTGTATATTCATCCGGGAACATATATCTTCCATTTGTCATCTTGTGTCTCGTTATTTTACCACTGAAATTGTAGAACACATGTCACAGAAGTATCAATAATTGAAGGAATTAGCCAAAACTATAAGTCGAATATCAAAAATTTCTGTATGTTGATAAAAAATTGAGTTTATTTAAGAGAAGAAATCTTAAAACAAAAAAATAATTTTGAAGAACATTTTTGTCTTTACACGGAAAAAAGAAAACTCGAAAAATTACAGTATAAAATGTAAAATCGGTCCCGTCGTAATTAAAACTAGAAAAATTACAGTTTGAAATAACAATTTTCTAAATTCAATTTTTTAATTTAATATTCAGAGCTTTCAATGTAAATATTACATTCTACAATGTAATTCTTATAAAATCTGTATTAATAACAATCTGAAACTGTAATTTTTCCAGTTTTCATCACGAAGCGCCACGTTGCATTATATACTGTAATTTTTCGAGTTTTCTTTTTTCCGTGTAATTAAGCAGAAAATTAATTGAACGAAGAAATTTTTTTGGTTCAAAACAATCAAAAACATTGATAGGATCTTAGGCTTACTTGACCGAATAATAATATCTTACTTAAGAATTTTTCTGCTTAATTCAAAATGATCATATTTTTCAAAATTATTCATTTGTTTAAAAATTTTTTCTCTTGAACCAAATAAATTTTTAACTTCCCGCTAAGAAAATTGAAAATTTTCAAAAATCGGGAAGTTATTGGTTTTACCCTGTTTTTCGACAATCGAGTTTTCATCGGATCTCGACGTTTCGAGGTCCTAGGAAGCTTTCCTGACTATTTTCACGATGATGTCCGTACGTCTGTGTGTGTGTGTGTGTGTGTGTGTGTGTGTGTGTGTGTGTGTGTGTGTGTGTGTGTGTGTGTGTGTAAACCTCTCGTAATTTTTAAACGGCTTGACCGATTTCATCGCGGTTGGTATCATTCAAAAGGGCTTCACCAAACTTAGCTTTCCTGTAAGTTGGAACCGATTCGGACCAGTAGATTTCGAGAAATTGCAAAAAAAGTGACAAAAAAAGTTGTTTTTTTTTTTTTTTTCATTTTTTTTAAATATCTCCGAATTGGCTGAACCGATCAACTTCAAAAACTACTAAGCTTGAAATCCGGCCTCGGGACACCTCGCCATTTTGACATTTTTCCGGGAAAATTCGATTTTTTAAAAAATGAGATCTGCGGACTCGATCGATCAGACATTGAAGTAGTGTAAATATAAACTACATTTGGAAATTCTATAGCTTTATTTCTAGCTAAAATTATTTAAATTCATTTATTCTTCTCTTAACTTGAATAAATTAAGCCTATAGCTATATTACACTATAGTAATATTTATATAGCCCACACGAATTTTTTATATATTTTATTATTCCACAAATATGAGAAATATCATATAAGTATATAAAATATATGAAAAAAATCGTGTGCATACTTTAATAAAAGGTCTTGATGAGCGTAATATTAGGATTAGCTTATACACGGAAAAAAATTTATTGTTGCTGCAACAGGAGGCAGTCATGTTGCAACAACAGGAAAAAATCCTGTTGCAACAACAGGAGGCAACTATGTTACAACGACAGGAAAAAATCCTGTTGTAGCAACAGGATTACTACTGTTGTTGCGACTTGATAGTAAAATATAGTTGGGTCAATCCATGTCAAATCGACCAATAGTTGGAATCGACCCCTTTCGATTTGGATAAATTTTGGTCAGAAGTTTTCTTTTATCATACAACGAACTTCTGCCAAAGGAAAAAATAAAAAAATTTTTTTCAAAAGATATGCAAATTCAAAATTTCGCGATTTTTTCAATTTTGTTTTTGTTATATCTCGAACGCTATTATAGATACAGAAATGACCTTTCGTTTGTTTGAAAGGGTACACTTGGGGCTATTGAAAGAAAAATATTTTGAAAAATGCCAAATTTGTTAAATTTTGAATTTTTGAAAATCGTCAAAAATGACGATCTATATTAAAATTTTGGCTCAATTTTTTTTTGTATAATACCTTGTACTGATCTTAAAAGATCCTGAAATTTTTAGAACTATGATTTTTTTCGACGATTCGATTCGATTCGAACACTATTCGCACACCTCTACTATCAATATAGAAAATATCAAATAAGCTAATTGAATCATTAATATCTGAGCTCTATAAATCTCTTGCAAGTTCTTGAGGATCTGAAAATCATATCAAGTCTGAGTCAAAAATTCACCGTACAGGTAAAATGAATTCAATCAAGATATTAAAGTGAATGGTATATAATCAGGCGAGTACATTATCACATATTTAAACAATTGACTATACATTACATCCATAATATATGACTATAAACAGTCATTATATATATACACATACATAGACACAAGTGATATGTCGAGGACGGTGTTGCGACGCTGGGGTCGCGTCGTTGGTTACAGCGCGATTGGTGGTGGGAAACACACGGTCCGAACTTCGACTGAGACCACTACGGTCAGAGTCTGGTTCTGGATCTGGCGCAGGTCGGAAGAGAGTCTCGGGACCACAAATTTAACAAAAATAGTGTGTGAATATGTAGTATAAGCTCCGATCTGAAAACACGTGTCAGTAATTTTATGATTTGTATATTATCTATGTATTTTATTGACTATCTATCTCCAATAAAATTCACTCCGAATTATATAGATCTAATCAAATAGACTTACGTTGTTATTTTTATTTTTATACTACTTGGAAATAAGTTTATTTTTATGAGTTATTGTACATTATATGGCCCGCAGAATTCATTCCGCGTACTTTTGATTCACGAGTTTACTATTTGTTAAAATTTGTGTTTAGTGTTATTATTTGTTAATTTTTTTATTGTGTTGATGTTTAATTTTAAACTATAATTAATAATTAGTCATTATCACTTTATTTAACGAAGCACTCTTCCACTTATTGCTTTCTTCACGGTAAGTCGAATTATGATGAAAGACAACGATAAATTTGGCCATAATGTGGGAATGTGAGGCGTTAAAACTTTTTCCAATTGAGAAAAACTAACTTGTTTCGAAGTTTTTTCCAAGCAGTTTAGTTTTTAATTTATAAATGTCTTTTGAAAAATTTATTATAACATATTCAAATTAAATTTCTAAATTATGTTATGTATTAATTTTTATTATTCTACTAAAGACGTTCATTGTTCTTTACAAGTTATAATTTACAACAGAATTATATTTTTGCCGCGTGCGAAGAATTATTTCGAGAGTAAAAGTAACTTATTTTTTCTGTCATCTGCAGTGCGCTTTTAATTATTCGAGTACAAGAAAACTTTTAAATTGACTTGACTTTTTAAACTTATTGAAAAAAATGCTTCGATGTTATTGAAAAGATAAATTATTTTACTCGAAGCCGCGCATTTAGTCCATGTCAAAAAATTAAATGAACGAAGTATAAGCTGTGGAAAAGATATATAATACATAAATTAGTAAGGTATGATATTAAGTTAGTGTTGAATGAAGTTACTTACGAAAAGGAGAGAGAAAAAAAAATTAGAAAGTGTAATTAATTAACATTCCTTTGAAAGAATTTCTTTGAAATAGTTTTAAAAATTAATAAAATATCTTTATAAAGATATTTCTATGAATTAATTCAGAGTTTTGGGTTTACAAATTATAATTTTTAAACAAAAAAAATTGAAGCTTTTATTAGTTTTATAGACTTATATCTTTTGTAAAAATAATGGCTTTTAAGATTTCACGCTTCAAAAGACTTTAAGTGTAGGATGTCCTATATTTTTTTGTAAAAACGCAGGTCTAGCCGGATTCACTCATCTTTAAAAGGTTCGGAACCGGTTATCTACCTTAGGGATCTAAAAAAATTTATCGCATTTTTGCGTATCTATAATTTTCACCTTTTGAAAAAATTCTTATATTAATCGTCATTATAATAATATGCAAAACGAAAATTCTTAAAATTAAATTTTTTATTCAATTCACTGCAATTAGAAAAAAATAAAATTTTTTATTTTTATTTTTATGACTACTGAAAAAAAAAAAAACAAAATAAAAAAAAATAAATCTTCTTAAAATAACGATTTTAATGTTCGATATGAGTAAAATAATTACCAAAAAAATATACTCTCTAAATATTGAACAACAAAGTGAATCCTTGATTCACTGAATATTTTTTCAGTCGTTATTTATTTTGCGTAGGTATTAAAGAGTTTATTCATTTTCAATAAATGTTAAATAAACTGAGTTCATATTTGCTTACTTACTATATTTTATACACAATGGTTATTTAGCGCTCACAAATATGTATGAAATTGTTTTGATTACGTGAGATGATAAAAGCGTGTTCCAGGGTAAACTTTGAAAAATGTATCCGCATACGAGTAATTATAAAATTATATGCTATCGAGTGAAATTTAGTCATTATTTTTTTACACAATTTTTATTTAAAAATATTATTTTCATTCTACTAC